>NW_026542623.1:1389096-1495293 GCF_028750875.1 Macrosteles quadrilineatus | reverse complement strand
CTTTATTTTTGCAAGATTTTTGTACATACTCAGGTACTACACAGGGTACCCGAAAATACAAAAACTTCAGGCGTTGGCTGAATCCCAAAAATCGCCAAAATGAGTCGTTGGTCTGCTAAACCCAAGGATCTACTACAATGTAGAATTACTCATAAAGAGATTAAGCTAAGAGATTACCTGAGACAATTTTTTTCTGTGATGATGTCCCCAGAGGCCAAAAACCTAAATACTCATTAAACCTAATGTTATTCAAATAGGGAAAATATTCAACATTTTTAGGAAATATTTCAGTTAAAAATCCTTTGAATATTTTGATTTTGTTGAAAAAATAACTTGTAATTTAAAAAGGAGTTTTGTTGGAAGGTTTTGTTAACACAAACTCATATTTCTTTTTAATGCTGCATTCAACATGGAACTAAAGAACTAAATTAAAACTTTTTTTAGATTGCCAAGCTTGAAGAGTCTAATAACATCAACATGTTTTTGTTTTCAGGATTTTAGCAAACAACTCCATAGTTCTAACACAAGACTCGTTTGCCAAGTTCTGCTGTATTACTGTCATGTGAGTATCAAATGTATTACGGATATTTTGTATATGTGCTTCTAATTAGCTTAAAATGCAAAAATATTTTTATATTGAAAGATATAGCTTTAATTTGAACATTTAAATTTAAACTTAAATTTAAATTTAAACTGAAATATCCATAGCAGTTTATAAAGCTTTGAGTTTATTCAAACACTTTTACCATACTTTTTTTGTGAATTCTTTAACTTGAGTTAGTATTAGAATATGAAGAACAACTAAATGTCTTTTGAATGGCTGAATTCTTTGAGGATTTTAATTACTTTGCATTTATTTCTTTAAACTTGTTTTTTTTTCAACAAAAGGTTCCTTCAAGCCTGATAATTAGTGGTTCTCTGATATTTTAATTAAAGTAATAATCTTTTACCAAAGTATAACTAGGATTGTATTAATTGTGTCAATTACCTTGGATCCTCAGTTTTAAACTATTTCATAAAGACAAAATGCAAATTGGTTTTATTGAAATTTAACAAATGTAACTAAAATTTCAGACATTTGGAAGGAAACAACCTGCAAACAATACCTGACAAAGCGTTTAACAACCAAACAAGACTGAGAAACTTGTAAGTATTGTGTAGTAATAAATATATACATACAATAAAATATTAAATATTGTTTAAGGACCAATAGCATTAACTATACTGAATATATGAATTATTATCATTAACTTGTTATAAGTTGCTTTGGCCACACAGTGGATTTTTGGGACTTAATAGAAGAAAGTAAAATATAAAAAAATCCCCTAGTGACCAAAAAGATTTGTGACACTAGGAATTTATACATACACACAGATTTGAGCACATGAACAATTATTGTTTTCCCTCTGTATTTGCTAAAATGCCTTGACAGCCCCTATTTAACCAACAGTTCTTGATTCTAACCGTAAAGTGTTCCATATTATTATTTTGTTTAGGTTACTACAGAGGAATGAGCTGGTATCTCTGCCACCTTGTTTATTCTGTGGATTGAAACAATTGAGGTGGCTTTTCCTCCATCACAACAAACTACAGTTTATGAACATGCACACTTGGCGGGACTTGGTCAAACTTAAATGGCTGTGAGTAACGAGATTTGTAAATTTATTAACTTACTGTTAATTTTTTAGATTTTCTATAAATTTGTATTTGATCATAATATGAATATCTACTTAGGTAGTTGCTATATAAGGTGTCAAATGTAGTAATTTCATGGTGGACAAGTTTTTAACATGTGACTTGTCGCCTGTGGAAAAATTGCATAATGTGATTTATTCAAGAATGCTGCTGAAGATGAACTGTAATAAGTTTGTAACATGTCCAGCGAACTGACTGAAACCTTATATGGGAAACACGTACATATTCATCTTAATTGGAAATTAAAGGTCTCACTGTTCAAGTATAATTTTTATTTGAAGCAATACAAAGTTTTGTAATAAATAAGTAGAATAACCTAGAGCACTTTTGGCTCAATATTGTCAACTCAGCTGATTCATTGTTGCATTGAAGCTATGTTTTACATGTTTGGTTGCTTGATTTGGTTGTTTGATCTGTTAGTAGACCCAAACAGAATAGTTAAGACAAATTGAGTAAGGAAACACTTCAGTTTTGTCAACAATAGGAAAACAAAATGTTCAAAATAAAATGGTCCACACATAAAGAAAGATTGCCACCGACTAAGACAGATACATTTTATTTCTATGGATTTTTGTTTTTCAGTGAGTTGATGCACAACCAAATTACTTTGGAGCACGAGTCCTTCCCTTTCCTGCCGTCTTTAAAAATGTTGTAAGTTATTTTCAAATGTTAATGTTTTATAACCGCTCAGAACTCACTTATTCTATTTTTCAAAATGCACAGAGGTTTGTTTACAAAATCGACAAAACAAATTAAATCAGCTGATGATTTCGCAGAAACTTTGTCAGCTGTTTATTAAATAGTGAATTTGGCTGTAAACAAACCATTTGCAATACTATATGAGCGGTGTTTATATCTTTTTCAAAGGTTTTATTGAACCACCCTTGTAGTCAGTTAAAAAAAACAAGCCATGCAACGAGTAAAGTAATTGAATTGTGTACTTAGACTATACAACTGTGATAATGGTTTTTACTTGTATTTTTACAGAAACCTTGCCCACAACAATATACAAACTATACGGAACGACACTTTTTCTGAACTTTCCCAGCTTTCAGAATTGTAAGTAATCTGTAATTATTTTCATGTGTGAATTAATTATCAAATTTTAAACTTCGTAATCGGCATACCGCTACTAATGTTTATGTGGGGAAGCGAGCTGGTCTTGTTGTAGAAGGGACTTCAGTTCCATAGGTCCCAGGTCCAAATCACCAATAGATTTTATCTAAGTGATAATGCCGCAACCCCTAGGTCTAGCCTGAAGTAATGTACCAATGGATTTCAGCCATGACAATATTGTGAGATTAACTCAATGGTTCAGATTCTAAATAAATCTATAAATGTTTCACATGCTGAGAGAAAAATAATTAGTTCTCTAATACAAAAAAAATGATCTTGGAGGAATTCCTTCTTCAGGAGCTATTCTGTTATTTAATTTACAGCTAAATATGTAAATTATCTATCTCTATTAAGTTATATGAGTGTTAGCATCTTAGTAAACCCAGTATCATTTTTCATTTTTTCAGAGATCTGAGACACAACTTAGTGCAGTACATTCAAGCAAATGCTTTCCATAAACTCTGGAATCTGGATTATTTGTGAGTAACACACATTTCTTTATTTTTAAGCTAAATACCTTCTCCCTTAGATATATAACTGAGCATTTTTTATTGTTTCACCGCATAAAATTATACCTCCATGTTTTGTGAGTATTGCCATACTATATGTGCAAAACTATTTTAAACAACTACTGTATAGTGAGCGTTGAAAATTGTAAAAATGTTAATGGCAATCAATGACAAATTCATAGGAAATCTCGCTTAATGATTATTCTACACACCAATTGTTTTTGTTATAGGGATTTGTCCCATAACTGTCTTCACATTCTAGATGAAAAGGTCTTTTCCTACCTACAATCACTTGACAAACTGTAAGTTAATATTTAGTAATATTTATCGTTTTAGTAGTTTTGGTAAGTATTCAGGAGATTAAACAACAAATATAAAAATAGAATATTTACATATAGATGAAAACAGCTAATTAATTACTAAATAATTTATCACTAAAGAATAGACTATGGGCAAGTACCAAAGGCCAACAAAATAAAGTATTACAACTCAGTGGAACTTTTATAGATCCTTGTAACAAGTCAGCCTCGATAACAAGTTCATTTTTTTATCTCCTTGAATTTATTTTAAACCCCTAATCACATTTCACAAACCTTGATATGCAAGACAACCTTGATAACAAGTCTTATTTATCAATCCCCATGGGAGTCTTGTTATCAAGGTTCTACTGTAATGCAGGATGAATAAACTTTTCTATTGGTAAAATAGTTTGGTTATTGGAACAATAAAAAGGATGTGAACTCTACACTGAAGGTAACGTAAGGAAAAATTCCTTAATATTGTCTTCCGCTTAAGGGTGATAGATCTAAAGTGAGTTTGTTTAATCTATGTTCAAACAACTTTTTATTTATCTTTTTCTTTCCAGAATGTTGGGACACAACCCACTTCAGAAAGTTCCTGGCAAGTTGTTTGATCCTCTTGGAAACTTATCTTCTTTGTAAGTAGTCTTCGGTTGTTCTTAAATTTATCTTGAAATCAATTTATATTGCATGCTATGCTATTAGTTATATTGAAATACATAACTACTTATGCTGTATGTTTGTAAATTTGAAGGATATCTTTTTCAGGGATTTACAAGATATTGAAATCGAGCACATTGATACTACAATGTTTCAAATGATGGGGAAACTCGATTTTGTGTAAGTAATTATAGTTACCGATTTTTTGTATGTGTTGCTACTTTCTACCCCTTAGATAGTAGTACATGGAATTAGTATTAATTTTGTCAACATTTTCCAGTTAGTGGTTTTTTAAGTGATGTCTGTGTGTATGTGTTTGTGTTGATGTGCGTGTGTGAGTGGATGTGTAAAGAGCCACATGAACGTACTACAGCACACTCTGACCCTGTGGTCCTATTTCGATGGAATTTGGTGTTTGGTTACCAACCTATGGTATCTTCAGGTGTTATTTTTTGGAAATTTAAATTTTTTTCATGGCGATTTTCCTATTAAAACCCATAAAATAAGTAAAAATCAGATTTTTTACAAAAGAGGCTCAAGTGATTTCCATTAAAGTAGAGTTTGTTATGGTCCTTTAAACTCTTTAAAAAAATATTTGTACAAACCCCAATGCTGTAAAAAATTACGGTTAAAATATTAGGTACTGAATTTTTTAAAATGTTATCCATTAAAATAATATAGTATTCTCACCGCATACCCATAATTAGGGTTTTTGAAAAGCTAATGGGAGAAAGTTCTGTAAGTTTATAACCATTTGATTACCTACTTAATTTAGTTTTGATTGTTAAAATAAGATTGTAATAAATTCATTCAACTGTTTGTTTTTAGGTACTTCAAACAATATTACTATTGCACATATGCACCAAATGTTCCTAAATGCTCACCTAACTCTGATGGTATGTACAACCAGTACGAACCTACATATACAACAACATCTTTATATATGAGTACATCTTTATAACAAATATTTAAAGAAGATGTACAGTTCTAATTTATTTGTGCTTGTACTTTCAAAAGAAATCAGTTAGTATGACAACAATTTAATATTTTAGCTATTAGTACGCTATTGTATAACTACATGTACATAGAAATTTTAAACCTAGTGAATTTTTCCCCAGGTCTATCTTCATTTGAGAACTTACTATCCAAACCCATTCAGCGTATAACTGTTTGGTTGGTCGCTACGTTTACTTGCATCGCAAATATTTTGGTGATTTTGGGAAGATTCACCGCTCGAGATGAAAATCAAGCTTTGAGTTTTGTTGTTCGGAATCTAGCAGGTATCTGTCCACAGTATGGTTTAAATTGGAAATGTAGTTGTTGAAATGTTTTGTACAGAGCATTTAATTTACCTTTTTCTGAAGCTGAATTTAAAAATAAAAGCTGATAACAATTAGTTTCAGTATTGTAAAAAACCCTTATTTATTAATTTACCACTGATACGATTTTGCAAGCCAGACCCATTAAACCAATTATATATTCACATTAGTTTAAATAGGTACTGAGAGTATCAAGGTTGAAATTTGTTCATCACATTCTATGAAAGAAAATTTAATGAATAGCATTGACGATAGTAGTTAAGTTAATAGTTAATAGTTAGTTAGTAGTTAGTTAGTTAATAGTTAAGTTCATGGTGGTTTCTTAAACACAGCCAAATTAAAATAGTTCTAAAAAGACAACACAGTTCGAATGGTTGGAGTCATCGATGTGATACTTTGTGTTTTAGTATCGGACCTTCTGATGGGTGTATACTTAGTGATGATTGCTTACAAGGATCTCAGCTATAGAGGGAGTTACAACAACCACGCTCACCAGTGGATGTCTTCTGTTGCTTGTACGCTCAGCGGCATCGCAGCTATGGTCTCGTCTGAGGTCTGAATCTAAATTCAACCCTGGTTACTATGCAAAATGTCAATTGTATTCTTTTTGAATATCAGAAACTCTTTCTTTTTGCCATACACGGTTTTAATGAACTTTCCACGCAAGGATTTAGCCCGGAAAACAGCGGGTTGCTGCCTGCTTGTTTAATCAAATGGGGATTTCATTACATACTACTGTATAGTAATGAGTTTTCACTGGAAATGTGGCAATGAGTGATTATAAACTAAACAAAACCTCTCTTAGAGGTTATGAGTATTGATTGTTAAGTTGTTTAGTCAGTGGGAATATACAGGGTGTCCATAAAAAACGTTTCAGGAATTTGGGAAATGAATCCCGATACTAAAAGGAAGAAAAAAGTTTATGGGAAGGTATGTCCAAAAATGCATATTAGAGAATACTTTTTTTTAGCATTTTAAATTGCCTATCTAACGATACCAAGAACAAAAAGATTAGACAAAAGATAACTGAAATATAACGTTTTTGGTGTAAAAATAAGGTAAAGTTAGTCGGGGAACCCTTAATTTTTGCCTTATTTTTACACAAAAAACTTTATATTTCAGCTATCTTTTGTCCGATCTTTTTGTTCTTGGTATCGTTAGATAGGAAATTAAAAATGCTAAAAAAAGTATCCTTGACACTTTTTCATAGAATTAGCCATTTTTGAGTTATTTTAGTTAGAAAAATTCAAACAGCCGCCATTTTGAAATTTAAAATCGGAACAACTTTATTATTTTTCCATTATAGGTCTTGTGTATGTTAACATGTTTACCAAATTTCACAATCATCAAATAAAAAACTTCACAGTTAAAAATATTTTTGTATAAAAAACAAAATGGCAGATATCTGGGTAAATATGCATTTTCGGACATACCTTCCCATAAACGTTTTTCTTCCTTTTAATATGGGGATTAATTTCCCAAAGTCCTGAAACGTTTTTTATGGGCACCCTGTATAATGGATTTATACATATATTTTAGTGTTTAATTTAGAGTAGAGAAATGTACGTCACTCGTCCAAAATGTGAATATCCTACTTGGTAATCCCACACAAGAACTACCATATTTGTCCAATAAACATCTATTTTCTGGACTAGCAAAGTAAGGTGATACAGATGAGTAAATTCAATTTCTTCCACTTAATACGATTTGTCACTGGATTTTCACTCTAATTAACTGTTTACGTTTTATATAATAATAAGAGCTTTAATTCAGTTAGGTACTCAGAGGCTATTTAGTGAGGCAATTATTGGTAATTTGGTAATATGGTTAGCCTAACAGAGTTTCATAAAGTTATTACGTTTCCAAAAAGTATATGTGTTATTAGGTTTCAGTTCTAATCCTGGCATTCCTGAGTCTGGAGAGGTTTTTGTTGATCGCTGTCCCCTTCAGTGGCCATCAGAAGTTAAACATGTCAACAGCTACTTACTCGTTGGCTACCATCTGGGCCGTAGGGATCATCGTAGCTGTGGCCCCAGGTAAGTGGTCATAAATCATTCAAAAGTGGTCAGATTTTACCTATCTTGACTCAAAAACTAAATATACAAGATACTAATACTTTAAACTCTTCGGTTATCCAAACCTCAGTCCAAATCCTTACTTGGGTGATCGCAGGAATTTACTTCAGGAGAAAACCAGTTTCTTTTTCCAAGAGAGGAAAATACCTTCCTTGCTTCCTACACAAACAAGTAATGTAAAATGCTTTAAAACATATTGATGGGTGTCTGAAAGCTAGAATTATCTATAAAAAAGATTATGACATACTTAATTGTCGACAAAATCTGTTTAAAACCTTTCAGGGCATAGACTTATATATTTTTTACTTTATATTCGTTTTATCTTTGTTTATATGAGTGCCATGGCCCCCATTTGTGCCCCTGCAGGTGACGATAAGTACACATAAGCTAGCTAAACAAATTTGAATAAAAAAAAAAACAACATCTTACTTATCTTACAAAAATCTTATATGTGCAACAATATATTATGGGATGAATGTAGAAAAATCATTTAAATTCAGTTTGAAGTGATAAACTCTTGAAACACCTTTATATTTAGTAAATAAAGCTACCTTACCGGTACCATTGAATTGGATACTGTTGTATTAATAGTCAAAGCCGGTACCAAAAAAGTCACCACACTTTATAACCTTATACTCATAAAACATTTGGAAGATTTATTTTGAAATTGATTTATTTAATATATGACTTACAAACTGAGATGCTATTTTGGTTGAACAACTCTGACGTTTTACTCTTGGTTTCTAAACAATCATTTTTATAAGTTACGGTTTACTTTATAGGGTCTCATTATGAATCCATTTGCCTTAAAATGTTCCTATTACAGTATTTAAGTACAAGGTTGCCTAGTCTTGTTAACCAAATAAATACCTACTAACGAAGTATTCTTTAGTCATATATGACTATGACTTGTATTTGTTATATATGACTAATTATTTGAACTTATAAGTTCAAAAAAGGTCTGCTAACCTACTATTCAATTTTCACAGATATTTGTGTTCAAAACATCCATTAACAGTCACTTTTACAACTTTTAGTGCTACACGGGAAGAATTCTACGAGATTCTATGGAACCAACGGGATGTGTTTTCCGCTACACATTGACATACCGTTTCTGATGGGATGGCAGTACTCGGCTTTTGTCTTTCTTGGTGTCAACACAACAGTGTAAGTTATGAATAAATATTTAAACAAAACTAGTCTGTATGTTGTAACCTGTCTCCTTGATTTACCTACTGTTGCGGATCTTAAACCATTGGCCAGCCCCCTGGAAGCCACATCTTTTTTTACAGTAATATCATTTTACCATTTGTATTATCACAAAATAGTAGGTCCTATATTCGGCTACAAGGCCGGTTTACGATACAAGCGTGAGAGATCCTATGTGAGGCTTGGACATTGGGGCAGTTCATGCGAGTATTGTAAACACCTCCCCGGATGACTCGTGCATGACACACTTTTCCCCACACTACCATCATAAGTATATTTATAGTCACCAGTATATTTATAGACACTTTATATTCATACAATAAATATAAAGTGAAGTTTCATTGTAGATTATAGCTTTCGGATTGCCAAATAAAATTAAAAAACTTTCAAATACCTGCTATTTGGATTGCCTCATTTATACAATCACAACAATGTTAAATTTAGAGTTAATATTTCAACACATTTTACTGTGTAGCTTTTTTGTTGAGAACCAACTGAATAAGCACATATTTTTTATATTACATCTTTAAAAAAAATGTTTACATGCCCCACCCTCTCCAATGTTTGATTTGATTTTTCGTTACGATTACTACCCGTCTCGATTCTGTTAGGACTGTCCCGACTTTGGTCCCTTTAGCTTGTGTTAATCCTGGGGGAAGGGGGGGGGGGACTTCTCCGATTTTTACCTAACCAAAGGTGGCAACCCTGCATTAGACTGATAGGTAAATTTACATTACTCCAAGTGACTTTAAAGATTCCTTTATAAAAAAAAACAAAAAAAAAACACAAAAAGCTACTTTCTGTAAAGCGTGGTGAAAAATATCAAACGAACTAAAAATTGAGTATCTTTTGGAAGCTTAAGCGTCCGGTTTCTAAATTAGTCTTCCGATTAGAGCTGCTTCAAATCGGTATTTACAAAAGATAAATTTTGCCCAGTTTTGACAGTCTCAGCATGGCCACTGAGGACGCCACACCATAGAATGACTGAAGTGTCTATTTTCATAAATAGTGAATATACTGTTTTTCCACGACTCTCACACGAAGACCAAGAATTTAGTTAAAACCAAGCCGGAATCAATTATATTTCACAATGCATGACTCCACATTTTCCTCACATTGATCACTTTTGTTACAGCATGGTTCTGATGGTGATCGTTTACTCAGCTATGTTCCATAGTATAGTCAAGACCCGCACTGCCACCACCATCAGTCTGGGGGATTCAGAATTCGCTGTTCGTTTTTTTCTCATCGTGTTGACTGATGCCCTCTGTTGGGCTCCGATAACTGTCATAAAAATTCTCGCTTTATGTAGAGTTCACATTCCAGGTAAGGGGGTAAGCTAGTTAATCTTTGGAAAACTAAAACTGTAATTTAAAAAATTATATTTAAATATAAGTTATATGTAACAAAAATCTACATAAGATAGATAGAAGTAAGGTGCAAAGAAAACTTGCTTATGGAACAACCGTGGGGTTCAGCTTTAGTTTGTTGTGTTAGGAATATACTTGTGATGAACAAGGAAGAGCCTGAGCGGCGAGCACTGTGCGGAAACTCCTATTATTCAGGGCACAGAGTTGTAAGTGTTGTAGCACATGAGGGGGAGGGGGCAGTGTTGTACGTTGCCCTACTTAAGTGTACCATAGAATGTGTCCTCTGTACCTTACTTCTCTGTGTCAGTAAAAAGGCTAAGGTTTTTAACACTGAAAGAAACCAAATAGGAATTTGCACTCAGAAAGGTTCAAATTTTTTTTCAAACTATTACATTCTACCTCTCTGTAAAATCCCTACATACATAGTTTACATATCCTGCAAAGCCGTAGGCAGCATGTGGAGCCTTACCCCTCCCCCAGACTTTGCGAGCATATAAAAATTATTTCAAATACACAATTAATCATTTTTCAATCCTCCTTCAAACCATGTAACCTATAATGATCACTTATGAGCCTAGTACAGATACTGAGTTGCTTGTGTATAACCTATAAACCTTGTATTTTGCCAAAGGTTCGCTGTATGCTTGGGTCGTAGTGTTTGTTCTGCCAGTCAACTCTGCCATCAACCCCTTACTGTATACCTTCACAACCCCCAAGTATTGCAAGATCATCAAAAACCTTGGGGGCATCATTACTAGGCGGAGCCTGTATAGTTCCAGGAAGCATTTAAGTGCTGGTGAGATTCAACATTCTATGGGCTGTGGTAATTCAATTATCAGCACAATTCAAGTGGTAGATAGTTCTTAACACGTTCAGTGCTAGAGGCGGGAATTCAAGCCCCGCGGTACCGGCACCACTGACGCGGGGTGGGAAATGTCATCCTTCTCCAATGCCAACAATCTTGCTTCAATGTGAGCTCAGCCATTGCTGGGGTACGTTATAATTGTTGCCAACCTGTAGCTTAGAATATAAGCTTTATTCTGGTGTAGGTTGGTACTAAAATTTCCCGTAAAATCCCGTTGCTTTTGTCCCGGTTCCGTCAATTTTCTTTTTTCAATCCACTTTACAAAGACACTGGCTACGGATCCAGGCAGTCCTGCTACCTTTGGGTGTTTCAGTGAACTACGTCCACTCTCGGGCTAATGCAGCATAATCACCGCTGCTCTTTTTTTATTCGTCAGACTGAAATATTTGAATGCCAATTGCGTTCACCGATTCAGTGCAGGGCTTCACCCGGGCCTCGCCGCCATTGGCAAGCGCCTGTTTGAAGGTATGCCGCACTGAACGTGTTAAGAACTTGATACCTTCAGAGAGGCAGTTATAGAAATTAAGTTCTACAATTGTTTTTAGATTTTTCGCCACTAAGACAGATACACACCTCTGAAATCATTAGGAAGATCCTTAAACATCTTCAGAGTCCTAATCCAGAAATCATATACAACAATTTCATAACAATTGTTTTCAACTAGAATTTAATGTTTTTCCAGACACAGAATCATCGATGGTATCCAACAAACGTAACGCCGTCTGCCTCTCGTCAGTAGAGAGAAAGAGTTCTGGCGAACGGAAGGAAAGCGACTCTACAGTGAAGCAGCTGCAAACATCCAAACTTGAGACTTATGCTGAAGAGACACTTTAAATGTGTCTTGAAAGTTGAATACAATATCAATGTTCCAGCAAACTTAGATCATATGTTTTAAGATTGTTTATGTAACCCTGGATATATCAAGGGAGAAGGATACACAATTAACTTATCTAAGAAAAGAGTTTCAGTTGAAAGCTCACTAAAGTTCACACACCTACTTTTACTTATTCTGAAGAAGCCCCTTGAATGGGTGAAATGTCCAGTTAGTTTTATCATGAACTTTTTTTGTGCTGGCGACTGCTTGGAACTCTTTCCTTAGGTATTGTATATCTTTCCCTTCTCTACTCCTAAGCCAATTGCTTTTTCATAAAAAAAACTAACTGATAAAACCGTGAGTAACATTATTTTAATGACATTTTTTATTTGTTAAACATGTTGTACAGATTACTTACTTACTTACTCCTGTGGCCATTGGAAACCTAGGTGGTTTTTGGCCTCGCCAACCATGTGCCTCCAAGCTCTTCTATCCTCTGCCAGCTCCAAGTCTGCTCCCATTCCTTTCAAGTCCTTCGTCACCTCATCAACCCATTGCATTCTTGGTCTACCTAATGGTCTCCTTCCTTCTGGTATACCTCTGAGTACCATCTTTACCATCTCTCTCTCACTTCTACGGTTGATGTTGTACAGATTCTTAGACACAATTGTATTATTATTACCCAGTTGTGTTTGCGGTGATTGAAATACATTCAGTTGTTGTATTAACCATGGCCAGTGGTTTTAGTAAAAGAAAGTTTATGTACGGATTTTTAAACATTTTATTATTTGTTGTGTTTACGGTGATTGAGATACATTTAGCTCAAGTATAAGTTACCATGGCCAGTGGTTTTAGTAATAGTAAGTTTTGTCATATGTGATATATTAATCCTAACATTTCCTTTTTACTCTAAATTAAGGTTTTCAATGTTTTGTTATTAAAATTTTAGACATTGACAGTAATGAACTATTATCAATGTGATTGTAAAATTGTAAAAATAAAAACCACCACTTGCAGTGTTTATAACATTTATATATCCTTTTATCCATCCGTTTTAAACCACATGAAAGCATGATATATACAGGGTGTCCATAAAAAACGTTTCAGGACTTTGGGAAATGAATCCCCATACTAAAAGGAAGAAAAAAGTTTATGGGAAGGTATGTCCGAAAATCCATATTTACCCAGATATCCGCCATTTTGTTTTTTATACAAAAATATTTTTATCTGTGAAGTTTTTTATTCGATGATTATGAAACTTGGTAAACATGTTACCATACACAAGACCTATAAAAGAAAAAATAATAAAGTTGATCCGATTGTAAATTTCAAAATGGCGGCCGTTTGAATTTTTCTAACTTAAATAACTCGAAAACGGCTAATTCTATGAAAAAATGTCAAGAATACTTTTTTTAGCATTTTCAATTTCCTATCAAACGATACCAAGATCAAAAAGATCGGACAAAAGATAACTGAAATATACCGGTTTTTGTGTAAAAATAAGGCAAATTAGTCGGGGGACCCTTAATTTTTGCCTTATTTTTACACAAAAACCGGTATATTTCAGTTATCTTTTGTCCGATCTTTTTGATCTTGGTATCGTTTGATAGGAAATTGAAAATGCTAAAAAAAAGTATACTTGACATTTTTTCATAGAATTAGCCGTTTTCGAGTTATTTAAGTTAGAAAAATTCAAACGGCCGCCATTTTAAAATTTACAATCGGAACAACTTTATTATTTTTTCTATTATAGGTCTTGTGTATGGTAACATGTTTACTAAGTTTCATAATCATCGAATAAAAAACTTCACAGATAAAAATATTTTTGTATAAAAAACAAAATGGCGGATATCTGGGTAAATATGGATTTTCGGACATACCTTCCCCATAAACTTTTTTCTTCCTTTTAGTATGAGGATTCATTTCCCAAAGTTCTGAAACGTTTTTTATGGACACCCTGTATATTAAGAGAAATGTCATAATTTAAAATCGCTAAGTTCTAAGTTTATTGAGATAAAGATAAATGTGTATATAAATTATTTAAAAATATATTTCAACTCCTAGACAGTAAAAATGTGTTTTAAAGCTATTTAAAGTGAAAGTTGTGTATGAGGCTTTTTCCTTTGATCCTTGGATCTACATGCTGGTTTCCTCAAATAATCCTACTGGCATCTGTGTCCATCAGTGTTTCTATGTGCAGGCTTATTATCCTGAAAACGGGATTTTTAGATTACTAAATTCATATGGGTAAAAAGGATTTTTATTACGATTTTCTACACCCAGCAGGTGGGATTTTTGCTCTGGTTGTGTGGAGACATTGTTTATCAGGATTAACCCTCATTGGTTCAAGTAATTTGTTTGCTGTATAAGTACAAAGAATGAAGATTTGCAGTGTTAAACCATTGTTACTGCTGGTAACATGCAATGTTTTTCACTGCACAAAAATGCAGCCAACAATATCCATATTACAGAAGGACATCCTTCAGATAAGGAACATTTAAGCTGAATGTCATAGTTTTCAGCATCCTTGTACAAGTACAGGATTACAGGAATGAACAAATACTCCTCCTAAAATATAATCATACTATAATAGTTTTTAAAAAGCTACCACAGGTAGTGAAATTATTATTATTATTATTTACCAATAATTGTAACAGCTATCAAGCTACTGAACCATATTTTGTAAATCTTTGTAATGTTGTTCAAATGTTTATTGTGGACATTTTTTCCAATTTCCATCACGATTGTAAAAAGACCATAACTCCCAGATCCCGAAACGTTGTGTGTGTTTTTTTTACCATTGTGATGGAAAATTGTCCGCAATAAACCTTTCAATAACATATTTGTAAAACGTTTATTTTTCTCTATTTTAGTAAAGTAACTAATGTTTACAGGTTTACCGTGTTACCCAACTTCAGGAAGTTGATACAACTAAGTTTCTGTGGTACTCTTTTTCTCAGATGCTCTGTTATTAATGGCTTAAGCCGGGTTTTCCTGGGTGTGGAAACAACGACTCGCCATGGTAGGCTTCTAAAAAGTCAAGAACTGTGTCATTTGACCAATCCATGTTTACTTTAACACAAAATGCACGCACAAACTAACCACGCACAGCTGAACTAACCACGAGACAAGGCGAGAATGAACTGGGGCGCCTATCGTGCTCGCCACTCGTGCAGTCTAGGGGCACAGACAATGGAATAAACAGACGCCTTATATAATATAATTAGAGTCCCTATTATATTGTCTGTGCTCGGGGTCCTTTGACTCGTGTCAAAAAACCGACTCCAGACAGAGAGTGTACTGGTTGCATTCTTTAGAGTTTGACGAACGTCGTAATGCGCTGGACAACCGTCTTGCATGAACCACATTTCTCTTTGTACGTTGATGGGAATGGGCCTTAACAGCTCGAGAAATTCTTCATTTAAGAATGCATTGTACACCATTTAAATTTGTTTCGAAGAAATGAGGACCAATTATTTGCCCATTAAATAACTTACCGCACACCACACATTAAGGGTCCACTGTCTTTGATTGATCACTTCCCGTAGCCAATGTGGATTCTCCCTGCTCCAATACCGCATATTGTGTCTATTAACATTACCGTTGCTTTTGAATGTCGCTTCATCGCTCCACATGACGTTGTGAGCAAAGTTAGGATCATTAGAAATTTCATTTTGAGCCCAAATAGCAAAATTAATGCGGTGTAGATAATCATCTGCTTCTAATTCTTGATGCAGCGAAATGTGGTATGGATGGAAATCATTAGCCTTAAGGATTTTACCGGATTCCCTAGAGAGAACTCTGGTAGACACATGAGGATTAAGTTCTACTGCAGCTAAAATATTCGGTGCTCTTGTGGTCTGTCTTACTGGCATAGCTTTTAGTCTTTTTTTGGATGGCTGAACGTTTCCAGTCGCTCTTACTCGTTGAGCTAAACGTACAAAATCTTTACGGCACTGGCGTTGCAAATCAGGAAACCGCTCTGCATACAGTCTTTCGGCAGCACTAAAGTTCTGGAAACACTCACCTAAAACCATTAACATATTAAAAGCTTCTTCGTTACTGTATACCATAAATAACAACCAACTAGTTAACACAATAAGAAAACTAATTACTGTTTGAAATAAAATAAAACTAATAACCGCTCAGACATGCATTGTGTTTACTTAAGGTGGAAACATCTAATAAATGTAAACAACTCAACAATACTAAATAACAGCTGATAAATAACAGCTGACTATTACCACTATGTTTTATAAATAACATGCTGTTTAATTTGGGAAAACATGTTTTTTGTTGATAACTTTGAAAACCAAAATAGATACGCATAAGGTTTAAATTTGAAAGTTTCTTAGAATTGCAATACCTTTAAAATGATATGCTATTTGACATATGGTGCTATTTGAAATTTTTGAGTTTTGGCTATGTACATATTTTCAAAAACTGATATTTTTGAAACTTTTTGTTTTAGAGATAATATTGAAGTGTTGCATATCAAAATAAATCTTAGCTCATAAGGAATGCGATATTTGGATCAGAATCAAGATATCTGCATTTTTAAGAAAAATACAGGGTATTCAAAAAAATACTAATTTTTTCACAAAAACAGCCGCCATTTTGAAATGAATCAATATAATCAAAATCCGATTCCACCAAATGGTTTGATATTTCGTAGATTCGGACTAGTGACCCTCAGTTTCTGGTAGCCTACACCCTGTATTTGAAAATCGTTAAAAATATTTTTACGTTATTCCTTGGGGGTTGGTTTAGTGGGAAATAATTTTACTTCATCATCGTAGGACCAACGGTTTGTCTGAAATCAATACTGGACACCTTACGAGATTCACCCTGTATAGATACACAAGAGATTTTAATTCAATTACCTACTCTAAGCAGTAAGAAAGGCTGAGATTTGCTACAGTGGATGTGGTTTTGCTTGGCATGCCAAGTTTTGTGTCAAAGCAGAGTCAATCATACCAAACAACATCGTATTGTAGTTAATTATAAGCCAATGAGCCAATCATCGGTCTCAGGTAAAAGACACGACTTTCGGCTTTGTAAAGAATTTTCAAACGACCATCTCCAGTCTCGGAGTCTCCAGTCTCCACCTCTAGAACTGCAAATGCAAGTTGATGTCCATCTAGCAACGTGACGTAATTAGAGGGGTAGTCTTGTACAAGCGACGCTAAAGTCACTGCGAGAGTCAACTGATTCAAAGGTTTATTTTTTATTTACTATGGATTTAAATCTAAATGTGCATTTTTATTTAAACTTATAGCCTTATTGTCTATCTTTCTAGTTCAAGAGAATTTTGTTAATAATCTTTTAATAAGTCTAAACTATTGAAAAATGACTAACCAAACATATGTGATTAAATATTTCGATTTCAGTGACACCTAGCGGTGACTAGCTGAACATCTACAAACCTGGAAGCTATCGCTATGGTAGTGACACCTAGCGTTGTTTGGCGAAACTAACTTCTCAGTGGTTTACCAACGAACATTGTTGTTGTGTACTAGCATAGATAAAACATACTAGGGTACTAGCATTGACTATAAATCCGTACTAGTGTACAATGGTTGTAGTGGTAGCGTTGACAATGGTTTTTCTCCAACGTTTAACCAGAGAGTAGTGACTCCAGTTATAATCTATATCACAATGGCGTTGACTGAGGTCGAGGTGGCTACTGTGAACTGTGACTGGTGTTCCAGGTGTTCTGCTGGCTGATCCAGTTTCAGTTTGTTTGTTCGCAGAGGATACGCGTCCGGTAACCGGACGTGGATTAGGCGTCCGGCAGTTACTGTCATAACCTAACCTAACCAACCAAACTTGCTGATAGTGAAAAAAATCAAATGAAGGTTCAATTCTCTTCATAACATAAAATTATAAATGCCAAAAATTCTAACAAAAGATGTACAGTTAAGAAGAAATTACATTCAAAGCAAAATCTGTGACAAAAAGTTAAAGCTACCGAAGGGTTTCGAACCGGGGACCTCTCGCATATCAGTCGAGCACTCTATCCACTTCAACACGAACACTGATGGCTGGACATCGTATCATTGTGGTAATGGCGTTCCGGGACCCCCTGGCCCCTACCGGACGCCTAATCCACGTCTGGTTACCGGACGCCTAATCCACGTCTGGTTACCGGACGCGTATCCTCTGTGTTGTTCGCTTGTTAACTTTGTTCTTTTGATGACAGAGACAGACACAGACGACGACAGACAGTTTGTTTATCATATCATATCACTGACAGACTTGCTGCAAATTTCTAAGTAATGTTTGACCCTTTGAATTAATTGAGCTGTTTGATTTATTAGTTGGATCATCATAGCCTAATATACTTCAATGTTTGGGGACTAAGCTATTATTATGTCCATGTCATGAAGAAATAATGTTCTAAAGTAACGTAACTTTTACCTAATGCAAAACGTGTACAGTGAGTTATATTTTGAAATTCAAAAACCATATTCTTACAATTTGCAAAATTTGTTGGAAAGTCCAAGTTAATGTACAGATTTATTTTTGTTTAAACTAAAAAGAGTGCGCCTGACAATGTCTGCAGTAAGTAATCTATTTACAAATTTAATAATTTGCTAATCTTTTGTTTCTTAGGCCTATAACTTAGGCTTAGCCTTAGTCTAACTTATTAAAGCGCAAGTCTAGGCCCAGGTGAGTTTCCAAACATCAAGTTCAGTTTGCTTGATTTTTAAGTTATTAATTACTGGATACGTGTCAACTTACACTAAATTGAATGAAAATATCGATCGATATATTAATTATTCGATAACTTAAGTTAATGTATATCGTTTGGTTAGTTAGGTACAAGGTTAACCTAACCTAACTAACCAAACGATAACTTATAGCCTATAGAATAAAACAATCAAATAATTGATATTTTCATTCGTTTGTGAGTGTAGGACTTAAAGTAGGTAAGTTTACCGTAGGCTAACTTAAGTTAAAGTTTAGCCATGTTTCCCTTAAACTTAGGGATAGGGTGATTTTACTTAAATAACTTCTTGATCAGCATTGTACGTGTTATTACATTTGCGGAAAGTAAATAAAAGAAACGTCTTATAACACTTAAAACATAGCCTATATTTACGCTTATACTGTTACTCACAAGACGGTAAATAAAACTTACCATCTTTTTTGTATATTTACCGTCTTGTGAGTAACATAAGCGTATATGTTTTAAGTGTTATAAGACGTTTCTTTTATTTACTTTCCGTTTACTTATTAGTCTCAGCCTAAGCTTTAAGTTAAAGTATGCTCCAGCCAGATAAGTTATGAACAACAGGTCAATAACTTACAGAATGTTTATTAAGAACTTTCGTTTTCCATTACAAATTTGGAAGGTACTTTGGTATTACCCGGAGGCCACCCTTAAACAGTGCGCTGCGGTGGTTATGTTAGGTTGGGTTACATATCATAAATGGAAAAAACATAGGCCTACCTACTTTATTAAGACTTACTTACTGTCCAAATTTGATATTATTAAGTACAATTAGCGGCCTTTGAGTTCTGCCTCCTAGAAGGCAGCGATGTTGGCGAGGATTGAGTTGAATGCGTCGCCGCCTCTAGCTGCCACACCAACAGGCGGTTGAGAATAGGTAGCAAAATATGATGGTTACCTATGTTTAAACGACTTTTTAACCATGATACCCGTACGTTAAATATAATCTTCGGGATTGTATAAAAAAAATCATGCGAGATAAAACGGGATTTTTCACCATTTAACCATAGAGCTGGCACTAGTGTAACGCTCTACTGGCATACTGACATCACTATCGTAGTAACCTGAGCGCTCAAAGTTTGTTCGCGGGCGGAATGTTACCCCTGCGGATTTGGAAGTCTAATGAAAATAGACATAGCGTGATTAATTAGATTAGCAATAAAAACCGTAATTTTACCCCCTGTCCATATAACTTGCGTTTAGACAACTGAAGATGTACGGGCTGGATTTTTATCCCCCGTAATTTTACCCACTGGAATTTTACCCCCGGATTTTTACCCCCTGGCCAAATATAGAAATTATTAAGAATGATTAATTTTTATATTTGTATTTTTATTTAATTGTAAACATTTTATTATTAAGTACCTAGCCTATCTTTATTTTTTTATTTTGTAATCTCAACTAGGCATAAATAAACAGAATTCGCTGTTTAATTTTGATGTTTGGGATTTGCGTTTGGGGCCAACTGTTGATTAATAAGTATGTAAAATAAACTGAGTAGCTCATTTAAATGATAATTGGGTGAACTTTTCTTCGTGAAGAATAGCCTTTAGCCCTTTCCGGTCAAAAAGTAATAAAAGTCTAGGCTATAAGGCATATTTTGTTTTGTTAAAATACAAACGAAAAACATTGTTTTACCACGGTTGTATAATAAATCGTTAAAGAAATCTTTGAATCAATTACTATTCTGATGTTTGTTTATACGTCATCGTTAAAAGATCTAATCCTGATACTTGAATCTCAAAATTAAAATTGAAAACCTGTTCGATTTATCTGATGTTACAAATAAATTAATATAAATTAAGGCTACTTAATAATAAAATGTTTACTATTAAATTAAAACTGAATGAAGATAATTAACCATTCTCACTAATTTATATATCTGGCCAGGGGGTAAAAATCCGAGCCGTACATTTTGAGCTGACCTCATGAAGGGGGTAAAATTCCGCCCTTTACACTATAGGTTTTTATAATTTGATGTGTTCTGATTAAATTTACAACCGTGAAAATATACGTTTAATTCAGCGTTTAATCCATCGAACTGATGTCGCAAAACCCAAAAGTTTGCGGCCAGAATTTTACCCCCTGGTTTGTGACGTCACGTTCGCCCAGGGGGTAAAATTCCAAGGGGATAAAAATCTGCTACCCTGAAACAATGGTCCCAAGCTGTCGCAAAGAGATCGTCAGCATCGCCTCCTGTGGTTGGGGCAATATTCACCCGAGCATGTGAAGATCTTGATCTCTTTCCTCCCCTGTCGCAAAGACATCATCACCACCTCCTGAGATCGTGAAAATTATGATGACATCCTTCCACAATATAGAACACATCAGTAGTTGGCCTAGGAAATTACCCTGAGGCTTGTCGCACACTACGGCAGACCAGCTCAGGCAGATCAGGTCAGACCGCTCAGGTCCGGCAGTTTTCCCACACACTACATCCGGTCAGTCCGCTCAGCTCAGGCGTTTTTTGAGCGCCAACCTCAGTCAGTAGTCGACAGACAGCGGCATTGGCTGCTTGTATGCTTTGTGTCTTCTTGTTCAGTGCGATGCGATTGTGCGATGGGTTCTAGTAGTAGTGATGAAGAAACTGCTATAATAGCATTAGCACTTGCTGCGGAAGAGGACGAGAAGGCCCAAAAAACCAGGAGAAAAAGGAGGAAATTTTGGGTGCACAGTATTAATGTCGCACGGGATAGTGAGGGAGAGTATCATACTCTTTTCCCAAGATTAAAAATCGAAAAATCTGGTTCACTGGCCGCGGGCCGGCGTCTCGCTCCGGCAGCTCCGGCAAAAATCGCTCGCAGACCGAAAAGTGCCGGAGACGGTCTGACCTGACGTAGTGTGCGGCTCTACATTTGAATACATGGCTTCCGAATTTTGCCGGAACGGTCTGACCTGATCTGCCTGAGCTGGTCTGCCGTAGTGTGCGACAAGCCTTACCGGTACTGTTCTTCTTCCTTATTATTACCATTGACTTCCCATGTGATATAAAAGTTTGAAGCCAAGAAAATAGATGAAGTTCAGGACCATCTCGCCAGAGTTTACTAGTGTATTGGGTTAAATAATAATTTAAATCAATGCAGTATCATAGCAAACAGCTGATTGATTTATCGCTTAACACAGAATATTGTCTCTAGTTGGTGACCATCTCATCAGATTGCACCACTTTTTTTGGCTTCAAATGTTTACATTAGGCCTACTTGGGAAGTCTATTTTCTGTTATAGTCAATGTTATTACCGTCTTCTTTTCTTCATATATGCAGCCAGGGCTGGATGGACAATGTTAAACATTTAAAAATAAAACTTCATCAATAACAAACATATATTTACAACTTAAGCTTTAGTTATAGCCTCTGAGTTATTACAAAATAATTTCCATATCCATTGGATGCTACCCACTAGCTTAATGTTACTTTCAGGTAGCCTACTAACTAGCTGCTAATGGTTAGTAAAAGAGTACCGTTTGCAATTTGCTATAGAGAGATGGAGCGCTAAATATATCATGGATCAATCCCGCCTTTCTAGTAACAGGCGTTGATCTGAATTAAGAGGCTAGCCAAACACTTTTTAATTCATATACTAACATCAAATTGGGGAAATAACTTTAAATTATTACTATAGGTTATCTCATACTGTAATAATTTTTTATCTGTAACTGATGTGAATATTGTACCAATTTTGCAGAAAAGCAACAAAAGCAGTCTTACATTGTGCGAGGAGATTGAAAATGTCCGAGTTGTGATTCGTGTGAGGCCTCTAAGCAGAGACGAATTAGAGAATGGATTCAACAGTGTTATATCAGTAAACCCTGTCACTGGAACAATAGCCGTAACTAATCCGCAAGCTCCTCCACAAGAACCTCCTAAAACCTTTACGTTTGATATTGTTTTTGACACAGATTCAAAGCAGGTAAGCAGAATATGAATTCTATTTAAGGTGGTTGAGAAAAGGCATTTTTTGTGTTTAAGGATAACTTACACACAAAAAATTAAGCCTACTTAGGCGAATAAAGGTACTGGTACTATAAGATCATTATCAACATGCAAATTAATTGAGTTTTAAAAATTTAGTTATGAGGGGATGGCCTCAGAGTCCAGGCACATAAACTGAAGCCTATTATTGTGTACCTATTAGCCTATATCAATGACACCTCCAACAGTCAGGGTATTTTGCGGTGAACTAGCCAAACTGCTAACCCGCTGGCACTTAATTGGTTCGTAAAATCCCAAATGGGAGCACCTGTCTCGCACATCCTTATATTTGTACTCATCCCAATTGAACAACAGGGACTTGATAGCGATAGTTCAGTTGTCTAAAAGCCGTTGCATTGATAAGTTTGTATCGCTGAGCTTTCTTCAGGCTCTTTTATGATTCTCTTACAAGTGAAATCCATAAGCCTACATGTGTGGCTTAGCCAGTTGGAGGGGCTTAAAATCTATTCATAATTTTCATTTTCCATGTTAGGCTACTTTTCCTCTTCCTTGACTAGTAGATTGCTAAGGAAGTTTAGTAATACAAAGGTTACAAGAGCAATAACTACTCAATAAAAGTTTTTCCTGAAAATAAGCCCTGTTGAATTAGACCTAAATTGATTCTTATTACCTATTTCAATTACAGTAGACTCTCGCTCATCCGGACTAATGTGGCGGACGTCCGGTCCGGATTACGAAAAATCCGGACTATCGGACGTCGAGCAAATACACAGTACTGTATATAGCCGTTTTTTCAATTTAGTTCCAGGTCCACAGTAATGATAGCCGGGCATATGCACTTCCACCAGTAATGATCTTTACGGCCAAATTTTGTTCCAGGTCCACAGTAATGATAGCCCGGGCATATGCACTTCCACTGGTAATACTGTAATTGTTCCGGCCGAATTTTGTTCCAGGTCCACAGTAATGATAGCCCGGGCATATGCACTTCCACCAGTATAATTTTTTCGTCCGAATTTTGATCCAGGTCCACAGTAATAATAGCCCGGGCATATGCACTTCCACCAGTAATTATTTTTACCGCTGTGTTATCAGATTTTTTTCATTATTCAAGGTAGTCTCGGTCCTGTTTCGCTCTGATAATCAGACTTCTACTGTACTGTGCCGCTAAAAAAAATCACGATTGCCGATCCGGACTACCGGGAGTCCGGACAAGGCCGATCCGGATGAGCAAGAGTCTACTGTACAAAGCTAAATAATTTTATGTTAAGAAGATTTGTTTATGTTAAGACCATCACAGTTACTTTGTATTTTCAGTTAGATGTGTACAATGAAACAGCTCGGCCCATTGTGGACAAAGTGCTCGCCGGTTACAACGGGACGATACTTGCTTACGGACAGACCGGCACGGGCAAAACATTCACCATGGAGGGCGTACGGTCCGAACCTGAACTCAAGGGGATCATCCCTAACTCGTTTGCCCACATATTCGGGCACATTGCCAAAGCGAATGAAGATACCAAGTAAGTTTAACTTTGGTAAATATTTACGAGACAAAATCACGCTGAACACACTTCAGGTTAAGTGTAAGAATGGGCTATCTTTGCCTGAAAAACTAAAGAATTTTTTATTTAATTAAATTTTACTTACTTGAGTGTGGTGTTACCTAAACTTTAAATAGTACATTTTGGTGGTGAATACTTTGTTCAAAAAGTTACACAGTTGGTACACTCTTAATACTATCCTACAGTATATTTTTTTATGGTTGTGTGTACAAGACTGCCTAATAATAGAAAGAGTTGGCTGTTATGTAACAGCCGTAAATAAAAAATATATTTACATGGTTATGTTATGAAACAGAATGAAATGAATGTACATGTTGTGTGATAGGCCTATCAATATTAAATCAAAATGTTTGTCTCGAATTTAGCCTATTTATTGATGAACGTGTTATGTTTATGTCACTTGTGTTTTTGCAACCTTGCCGTATTTGCAGCAAAACATGCAGGTCTACTTATAGCTAAAGAAATTAGATTATTTGACTGAGGAAAATATGCCATCATATTAGTAATAAATTAGTTCAATTATATCCTGAAGCTTTTTACCGACATGACTAATGCCCCTTTTCCTTTGCCAAGTATATAATTTACCTTTTATTTTAATGTTTTATCAAAGCTGATTTTAATGCCTTCGTGACTTGATAGGGCTTGATTATGATTATTAGAAAAGTTGTTTACATAATCTTTTAGGCCAACTTTAATCCAGATAATTTAAAGAGAAGTCCCAACCAATATTGCTGTACTGAAATTCTTAACTCAATGTTTTAATCATTGATGATTCAGGTTCCTGGTGCGAGTTTCTTACTTTGAGATTTACAACGAGGAGATTCGCGACTTGTTGACCAAGAGCTCAGCTAAGCTGGAGGTGAAGGAGAGGCCAGACGTGGGAGTGTTTGTCAAAGACCTGTCCACCTACATTGTCAACAACGCTGACGACATGGACCGCATAATGACGCTCGGCAACAAAAACAGTAAGTCATATTTCCATATTTTGTGACTAGTAAACCGTTAGTTCAACTGAGTTTGAGGTGCAGGCAGTTGGGACTAAGGGTACTAGCCACTCTAGGCTAAATTAATACAAGTAGTCCCCACCCTTAAGGGGAACTTCCCTGTGGTCAAGGAAAAACTTACAATCCAAAAATTTAGAAAAATTACGTAAAGCTTTGTTGAAAATTAGCCTATAGTATTTGACAATTTCATAATTATTTGGCCCACTCTAATACCACATTTTGAAATAGCTTCTATACCGATATTGGAAAAAAAACATAACCTTATCTGGGATCATCCAGCTCCTTTGGAACTATTGTCCTTCAACAATCTCATAAACTAACCTACGGATAAAATATATTGACTTGAGCAGTAGCCTTTAGCACAATTTTTGTTCAAGTCTATTAGCACAACATTAGAAAATACTTTTTACATTTGCAAGCCCTCTATTGTATAAGGATCAATTGGGGTCCTATCCTTCTCAGCAACAGTGGCGGATCCAGAGTGGGGGCGAATGGGGCGACTGCCGCCCCTTCGGGCATACACATATAATTTTTACTGCATGTAATATAGTAGTGCATACAAATTGCGTAAAATAATTTGTTACACTAACTTTGGACAAATAAATGCCATTTTGGAGACTTAGTTTACACAATTTTTTTATTGAATACCCCCGAACCCCCAGACCCCCTGGTTCGCCACCCCCCCTGTGGCTGTTCTAGATCCGCCACTGCTCAGCAATATGGCCCATGTAGACAGGCAAATGCAACATAAAAAGGGCAAAATAGATGCAACGTTAGAGGCCAACAAAATAAAAGTATATTTATTTGTTCTTCTTATTGTTGAACAAATAAGGGAAACAAACAATAGACATATTGCATCTGTACGCAAAATATTTTTGTCTTGTGAATTGTTACATCAGGAAAAAATGTTTGGAAAGATTGTACTACTGATGTGTTACAGGGGTGGTGGCTGCGACGGCGATGAACGTAGAAAGTTCTCGATCACACGCAATATTCTCCATCACTGTAGAGACCAGTGTTGTCCGAGAAGACAAGCAACAACATGTCAAGATGGGAAGACTCCACCTGGTCGATCTGGCTGTGAGTAAAATAGTACTTCTATACGCTTTGCTACATTATAAGCTTGGAATGATGAAAAAAATCTTAAAAGATGCCACAGGAAGATGCTTTTACCACTAATTATCATAGAAAATATAATAATAAATAATATAAGTTGTACTGGTAGTTTTGTTTGGACGCTAGGTTCTAGCCAGGAACCAGATAGTTCCGCATTTTCACATGGATAATGTCCATTGGTGGGATTTGAACCCAGGACCTCAGACTCTGAAGCCCTGAGTCTGACCATTAGACCAGCTTGCTCTCCCATACTGATAGTGTTGATGCATTTACACATGTTTGATGGTGTGACTCATTGCAGGGATCTGAGAGACAGAGCAAGACAGGGGCAACAGGTCAAAGGTTAGCTGAAGCCACCAAGATCAACCTTTCACTGTCTACACTGGGCAACGTTATCTCCGCTCTGGTGGACGGCAAGTGTACCCACATACCTTACAGGAACTCCAAACTGACCAGGATCCTCCAGGACTCGCTGGGTGGCAACTCCAAAACAGTCATGGTACGTACAAGTAGAATGAAAACGTTTGAAAGTGTATGATGCTCAGTATCATAGTTAGTAATTTGAGCTTTGTTTCACACGTGTGTATATTCTCAAAACAAATAATATTGAAGAGCTTATAGGCTAGTAAATAGGCTACACAATTGAAAACACATACAAAATGCAAAATGTTACTTATCAAATTATGTTTGTAATCGGTGATTCATCGATAGTCAATGAAGTAAGCAGCTGCAGTAAGGTCAATCCACTCATGGATAAATGGGAGGCTACTGTAAATATTTTGATAAGGCAAATTACCTCACTGATTAATACAGGTTTTGCATTGATTAGGGTTCAAAATAGAAAAGTTCTAATCAAAATTGATTTCACTTTGACCATCAAAGTCAGGTTGTTGGAGGTAAAAAATTTAGATCAATAACTATGCTTAGAGATGTTTTACTTTTTATGATACAGGTTGCAGCAGTGGGGCCGGCCAACTACAACTACGATGAGACCATCAGCACACTCAGGTACGCCAACCGTGCCAAGAACATCTGCAACAGAGCTCGTATCAACGAGGACCCCAAGGACGCATTGCTGAGGCAACTACAGCTGGAAATAGAGGTGCTGAGGCAGCAACTGGAGGACGGGGTCGCTCCGGCTGGTGAGACTCGCTTTTTTATGTCCTACCTTCACATCCTAGGACACTAGGCTCTGGGGCAGAATTGTTTTACACATAACTTATTGCTAGAAGCAACTGGTTTCAGCTCTTTCATGGAGCCATTACGAGGTTGTTTAAATTATGTTTTCTCTTTTCAAATTAGGATTTTGACATTTTATACACTTTAAAGTAAACATTTAAGATTGACAAACACATAAACTTGATACATATACGGTAACTGATCAGTTAGGATAACAGACAATGCTAACCGAGTGGAATTTGAGTGCAGAAGTTTTTAGGGTTACTTTTGAGTTCTTGTATTCTACATTGAGCTATTCGCTAGATGATTATCTAATCTTGAAGATTAAAGCATATTCCACAGTCCACATTGTTATGCTACTTTGTTAAGGCACAGTTAGCCTTGTTCAAGGTTGAGCGTTCATTCAAGTAAAGTGTCGGGAAATATTTTCGATGGCCTGCTTGGATGTAAGGTATATACTACCCAATTTAATCAAGGTAAAACCAATAAAATGTTAGTTTTCTAAGCTTACAAAATTAAAAAATTATCCTAAGAGATTCAATAGGGCTTTTAGAGCTCTGAGCCTTAAATTAAATTTATGTTCAGAATCAGTAATTTGAAGCTGTGGACCAGCTTTTGAATCAACCCCTGGATTTTTATTGGCACCTTTTGAGTTCGTCAGGGAAGAAATTTGAGAGAGGTTTGTTCTAGGAGTAGGCCAAGCCTGTCAAGTGAATATCTTTTAATTCCTTCCCCTGGAATTTACGTCATACTGCAACTTTACAGAAGGCAGTGGCTCGGATGGTGAGGGAGAGGACAGTGAAGGTGACAGACTACACAGGGTAGAGCCACTTACCATGGATGCCTTGGAGGGGGTGCAGGAAGGGGGAGGTGATGAATCTAGTCACCCGGACACTCCTGTGGCAGCGTAAGTACTGGCACTTTTGAAAAAAAGTAGGGATGGGTCGGTTTTATAGTCTGTTGTCGATTTTGTCAGGTTTTAAAATGTTTCCTTTTACTGAAGAAAAAAATCAATTTAGTGTCTTAAAAATTGGATATGCAAGCTGATTTGTGTGATATTAAGTTAAGCAGCACCTTTTGTATTTGTATCATGGAGAATGACACATTATTCATGCATTGTCCGAAAGCCATCTATTTACTATCTTTCTCCACGTGTTTTGTCCTAATCAACCCCTGCTATCCCTGCTTCATTCCAATGGTATGATTGTACTCTTCAGTCATCTGCCTCAACCTTATTAACATACCCACTCCTCTTCTTAACCCCAAAGCTCTATATTTCCAACTTTAATTCTCCAGAAGTTGTGATTTACCGCTAGCCTCCCCAGTCCCTTTGCGGATGAAGATACCTCCTACAGTGTCCAACCCCACTGTGACTTTCCCTGCCACCTTAACCTGAAACACCTTGACTGTGTCCAAACCTCTAAATGATATTACATTTCTTTAATTCTCACCTCACCAACCTGTCGAAGCAACAAATCTCCCACCGACTACCACAACAACAAACACACACTGATCATCTCATAGACTAATATACATGGTTGAAACAGGTCAGAAGTCAATGTCCTGAAAGAAAAGCTGGAAAACCTTCAGAAGAAGATACTGGTCGGAGGAGAAAATCTACTAGAGAAGGCTGAAGAACAGGAGAAGCTATTGGAAGCATCAGCTCAAGAACTGGAGCAGAGGATGAGTAGGGAGGAGCAATTGCAAAGGGAGCTGGAGAGAAAAGAGGTAGGCATATACAAGTTTATGCGGTAATTTTTAATGGATTTACATGGATAAAAAAATAGCTCAATTCTGTCTGTACTAAACATTACTTTACCTGTCCCAAATAGTTTCCCTTTAGCTCATCAGGAACGCCAATGTCTGTAAGCTGAGTGAATCCTCTCAATACGAAAGACTTTTATAAACACACACAAATTGGACAATTCAATGTCTATAACCAGACGTTACAAATTAGTAATATTACTTTTTCCAGGCTGAACGGATCAACATAGAAGAGAGGTACTCATCACTGCAGGAAGAGGCTGCCGGTCTGACTAGGAAGCTGAAGAAGGTGACGGCTTTGCTGATGTCTGCCAAGGAGGAACTGAAGGACGTGACTGGAGAAAACCAGCGAGAAATGGAGGGACTGTTGGACAATGTTAGACAACTGACCAAGGAACTAGCTCTGCAGGAGACTATAGAGAAGGTGTTCATACCCGACCAATACAGGGTGAGTTGAATAAATAAGAAATATTGTGATAGAACAGATGTAAGTAAAGTGAACTGGTTTTTTGTGAATTGTATGTCTGATTAGACATTTTTACTGCTAAAACTATTAATCATTTGCAATAAATGTTGAATGTACATACCACAGGGCTGTGACAAATTCCTCCTTTCACCTATTATGTAGATAAAATTCCCTAAACGTGTAGGCAATTCAGTCTGATCTATATCATTTGAAGTTCGTTTTTGCTGATAGTGAGTTTATGTTATTTAAGAAAATATTGGAGACGATTAGTAAAAAGGTTTTAGGATTTGGATTCTGATCTCGTCCTCAGGAGAGAAAGTACTTTAAACATATCAAGATCAGTACACAAACCTAGCTAAAGATGCTGAATCACAAATAAAACCTCACATAAAACTGTATAGTCGCAAACAAAAAACACAAAAGCCCATTAAAAAACAAATAATTCAGGAAAAGCATTGTTTCAACTGTTTAAAAATTGTCTCACCAGCATCTAAATACTATTTGGAAACTAAATTAGATTGCAATTGTTCATTGTTTAACGAGTTAAAAACAGTGATTGTTTTGCAGGAGATGATCGAGCGACACGCACACTGGAATGAAGACATCGGAGAGTGGCAACTCAAGTGTGTGGCGTACACAGGCAACAACATGCGCAAGACACTCGGCCCACTCAGCCCCAAGGATAAGAAGGAGGTTTGTATTTGTAAGGTGTTGGCTCAGTCAGTATAGTGATGGACTACGAATTCAAAGCAGAGATGTTGTGGGTCCTGGTTCCGCCACTAAATTTTAGCCCTCTTTAAATTCCTGGCCATCCTTACTTTGCTAAAGATCTATGTTCAGGCCTGTGGCTTATGTGAATGGGATAATTTAAGGTAAAAGTTGCGACCAACCTCTTAAAAGAAGTCTATTGGTAATCTATATTTAATTCAGGATCTAGTGACCAGCTTCAGATTTGATTAAATTGAAAAGACCACATTTATTACCTGTAGATACAATTTTCACATTATTTAAAAAAATTCTTAATAAAAAAGTAAAACTTAAGACAAGATTTGGTTTCAAATTTAACAGTGGGCAGAAATTGTGAAAGATTAGGTACCGGTAACTCGTTAATTTGTTTTCAGTTGAATTAATTATCAGGTGTTTTGCAACTTTTCCGTCTTTAATATTTCTTTCTGTTAAATAAGAATGTTTTTGTAAGTTAGGTAGTTTTAAAATTGTTAAACAATATTTGTGGTAGCTGATTCAATAGGGACATTGTAAGAATAACAGTAGCCAAAATAATAATTTGTCCAGCATTACACAGAGAAGTCAGTTAGCTTGAAGCTTTTTTGCAACAAATGCCATAAACACAATTCCCCACAAATAGTTGTTTAGTCAAGAACTCAAGAATGTTAAGTTTAAGTTCACGACACAGTAGAAGCCCTCTAATTTAGCATCCAATGGTCCTGTACTTGAAATAAGCTTGCATCATTTCAAGTATGGAAAATGTTTAATGCTTTTCTTTGCTATATTAGCGCATTCGTTAGAGGCCAGGAGCCATCAGCAGCGGAGTAAGGAGTGAACACCGGATGTCGGTTGATCTCTATAAAATTTTGGGGTTATTATTTTAATTTTATTATTATTTTTTAATTGTATATCACCTAGGATGAAGCACAATAAAACACAGAATAATGACCTGCCAACATACAATTTTCTTTCGGGTCTCTAATATTAGCAGTATTTGTTCGTGAGTGTGGGTCCGGAATTAGTGAGGGTCCGGGCAAAGCTGGATTAGTGAGGGTCTTTACTAAGGGGCGAACCCTATGTAATACACTGCAGTACTAAGAAAAAATCCTATTCTTAACACATGATGTAATACAAATGTTTTAGCATTACATGGTCAAAACATCACTTGTAATAAATCATTGTTACATTAATGACTTGCATTTTGTGCAGATCCCAGTTCCAGACTTGTCCAAGGTGTATTTATCTTACAACAATGAGAGATTGACTACAGCTGCTAAGACTAGAGCAAAATCATCAAGGGCAACAGCTGATCACTAACAAAAACAGCTGATAACTGACAATGTTCTAGTCCAAAATAGTTACATTCCAGTCTTAAGGCTGATTAAAAGAAATGATTTTATTTATTCCATAATATTTACAAAATGTATTTTGTAGTTGAAGAATTCTCACGTTTGTGTAACGCTTCACTGTTTACCATTACGTATTGCCAAAGTTGAGTTTTTTTGTTAATTAGTCAATAAGAAATTCTTATTTGTTATCATTCAATGGTGCTTTATTTTGTTGTTGAACAATTGGTTTGTTTATTTTCAACAATTTTGTAGCAATATGTTTTATTACGGGATAACTACTACCTTAGTGTACTGATATTATGATTAATTTAATTATTATTTTTTTATTAATTAGTTATTATTTTTACTCTTAGTAAACACGTAACATTCTAATCTACCATTCCTACTTTATTACTTGTGTAGGTAAATATGTTTTGACTTTTGGCTAATAATTCTCTGTTGATGCATAGTATGTTCACCTACGATGTTAAATTCTAAACTTTCAGTTCTATTTTTGATGGTTTCTTAACCTTTTTATATCTTTTTATTTCATTTTACTGAAATCCAGGATTATGTTTCGATAAGGCTATTCTGCCTTCAGGTATCAAATGATTTTCCTCCTATTTAAAATTGGTTTGAATTTAGGAAATTTCCATTCCTTAAATACTTTTATAAAAACCAATTATGCCCAGATTCAATTTCGTGTATTTTTATGGTTCTGTTTAAATTGTACTAAGCAGCAACAGTAGTTTGTGCTCTTATACTCCATTCACAAAAATTAGCCAGTTTGAGGGGAAGTTCCCCCACTCCTATTTTTACTTAATACAATAATGTTGCAGCTGATTTATGTTTTGGCAAACCTCAGCTGTTGAGCTATTATTTTAAAGGTAGGATCAAGTGGAGGGGATAGATTTACTCCAGTAAAACCACAAAAATTTTGTGAACAGAGGAGAATAATACAAATAATATTATTGACTGATTATATTGTATTGTATGAAAGAAATTTGTTGTATTATGGTGCATTTAGTTACACATTTTGTTGATTACATATTATTTATATCTCTGTGATAAGTTATTTATATAATTTTTTATATATTACCTATTTTTTTGGTAAATAAACCATTTTGCACGTGTTTTTACGTAGTTTTTGTGTCTTTTATTAATCAGTCTTCCTTCCTAATACCTGCTAACACTTTTTAACTAATTTTATCAGAACTTAGTAGCTAAATTCAAAGATGAGCTTTTAATTTAAAGTAATCAGCTGATGTTCCCGGTTTCTTTTTCCCTCTTTAGTTACAGCTGTGGAGTTTGTTCTTAAGCTTTTCGCAATTAAATGAAACTCTTACAAAGTTACATTAAGTGCCTGCGTGAAAAAACATGTCAAGTCATGAAAACTTTGGTAATTGGTTGTAAATCCAAGCGTTTTTATCTACAGCCATATTTCACATTTTATTAAGAAAATCATAAAGGGGAGTAAGAGTAAATAAGTAATCAAAGGAAAGTTTTCTTTAGGTAACAACTACAAACTACACTCTTTTGCTTTTATTTGTTCAGGGAGATTATTATAGATTTCCCTATCCAACTAGATCGGGTCAAAGACGTAAGTGTCCACGTCATTGTAACATAGTATGCTGGGTAACCGAGTGGTTATAGTGCCTATCAATCAAAAGGTCACCGGTTCGACCCTGAGAAAAGTCAGAAGCTTTTTGATGGATCGAAACTGGACCCAGCTGTTCCTGATCTTTGAATAAATGATCCTGGATGAGACAGCTGATCTTAGTGAGTAACAAAGCTACACAGATCATCTCAGGCCGTTCACACTCGTCCAATCAATGGCCACAGCGAGCTACAAGTAAAAACTTTGAATTTGCGGCAAGAGTACACATTGACATCAGGTAAGAGTATGCATATCCGTTAGGTAACAGTACACATTTCTGTTGGGGCAAAAGTTTGCATGCATACTCTTGCCCCAAACATTTTGTTAAGTTTCACACATTTTTATGAATTATTCACTGGTATGGTATCCAATTAATTCAGGTGTTAAAGCTATGATTCTAAAACCTTGAGGTGTGGGATTTTCTTGGAGTAGTGCCAGTATCATGTTAATCATACTAATTTACTTGATTGATTTAATGTTATACTTTCAGAAAGACTGATAAGAAGATACAGAGATGCCTCAGGCTGCTCAGCAGCTATTTGTTGCTGGGATCTCAGAGAGAAAAAACTGGTAAGCAGTGAGAATCTCCAAAACTACTTTACTTTGAGAAAAAGACTCTTAATGATGATTACCTTTTTTGTAACATAAAAATACAGATTTAGTGAAACACTACTAATATTTTGCTTTGTTACAGGTGCTTTTGCTGTAACCCAGATTTAAACCTCAAATTGTTGAACACATTACGAAACTGGGTGAATGTTGTTTTTATGGTCTGAGTATAAAGATTTCCAAAGTTTGGCCTTTAAGTTTGCAGAAGGAAGTAAGATACTACTACATTAATTTAATGCTGAAGATAAACTTGCTGTTGGTTTCTTGAAACAAATCCTTAAGAACCCCTTCTAAAACAAGTCTTGCCAGAATTACTGAATTCAACAAGGCAAAAGGTCAATGGTAATATCTTCCCTATCAGAATCAATAATCTTATTCAGTTTGTATGTAACATACATGAATAGATTCAATACATACAAGTAATTGTACAGAAATCTTAACATATATAATTAATAATATTGGCTTTATACAAAAAATAAAAACGTTCAATGTCACTGAAATAGTATATTTCATACCTAGGGTCGAAAATGAGGTTTTGCTGGCTTGAGATAGTTTTTAAAACGATCAAAAGCTGCAAAAGCATTTCGGTCCGTGGTACGAAAGCTATTTTTCACCACACTAAACCCTATTACCACTATTCACCACAATAATAATGCACTCTGATCGTCAACACAACTACAACTTTAAGGTTATGTGAAGAAATAATTTTAGGAATTAGCAAAAATCCTTATATATAAATACTTGAAGGTGATTTCTAAGAAACACTACTCCTCCGTTAATAATGGACGGATTTTTACAAACGATGTGTCAAAATTAAGTATTATTTGTGTAGACGCCCCCTTTCACCAATTCCTGTAATAAAAGTCCTCGGGCTTTGCCCCACAGGCCATGAAAATCCCAATGTATTTCTTATGAAGAAAATATTTTGTTTACTTAAACAGACGAATTATTTGTGTTAATTACAGCTGTTTGTATTAAACACATGATACACACAAGAGCTTTCGTATTCAGAGTGAGTTTGTTTCCAGTTTCGATAACTAACTGTAGTGGAGTGATTGATTTGACTTTGAGTTGACTCTTTTAAGTCATCGGAAATTGCGACTGTTATTAGTTTTGAATGCCTGTAATACTTTGCAATTGCTCGAATTCGAGCAACAGGTGCACTAATAATAATAAATAGTTGCTAGGCAGCGGTGACAATAAAACAATTCTATTGCAATGCTATGGATACTTATTGTGTATTTAATATGCATTAATGTTTTAAGAGTGTAAGCGGGCAGCTGATTTTGCGGCCCTAGGGATGTATAAACCTGCTCGGTCCCCAAATGATGATGACAGCTGGCATGACCAGCAAATTGTTACTTTCAGCAAACATTCAAATACGGAAATATGTCATTGATAATTATTCTGCACGATACATGAACATGATAAGAGACTTTTTCATTCCCGAACTTAAATGGTAGAAAATCTGCATCAAGAACATTTAGTCTCAACAAGATGGGGCAACACGGTCAATGTCTCTATGGCAGCATTTTGAATGTTATTTCCTGGTCATGTGATCTCATGGTTTGGTGATGTTGTGTGGCTACCGCGTTCACCGGACTTGTCAATGCATGATTTTTCTCTGTGAAGTCACATGAAGACAGGGGTTCAAAAAGAAAAAAACCACTTACTCTGGAAGAATTAAAGGCCACAATCAGGAGTCAAATTGGACTTATCAATCAATAGTTACTGAACAAAGTTAAACATTTTCAAGCAAGCCTTGATAGTTATTTGTGCAACTAGTGAGCAAAGTGAGCAATTGACTCACTCGAGAGAAATCCTTACTCACGAGCCATAGGCGAGTGAGGAATGGTTTCTCGAGTGAGGCAACTGCACTTTGCACTCGAGTTGCACATTATATTTTTCCTATAGTTACAATAAAACAAATAAATTAGTAAAGAAACGTGACATATTTTTACACAGAAGTGAACTTTTAACATGACATTTAATGATCAACACGATCAACAACAGTACAACATCTGACCAGCTGATTTACAGTCAGGGCTGCCAACGTATTTCGCGCGCATACGACCTTGTCTGCACGTTACGCGCTCACTATTTCGTGCCTTCACATTGCAAATCTGGAGTGAGACAATGTTACCATTGTACTGATGAGCGAATTGGCCACTTTGCTTTCTCAAATCAGTGAGAGAACATGTACATTGTTAGGTAACTGTAGGAAAAAATATGTATCCGTTTCAATGTCTGCAGTTTGAGTGAGGTAATTTTCAAAACTTAAAATAAGTTCTTTTATTTTGTAAATAGCATAACATTTTCTTAATTTCTACGTCAATAAAACTTTTCTACAAGCAATAGCTTTATTAAATCCATTTGTTTCCCGTGAACCACCCCGTTCTTATAATAGTTATTCTTTGTTCCATGCCTTTGAAAAAAACATTTTGTTAGTATTCTCCGTGTTAAAAAATAAACAATTTCTAATGAAATAAGATTGGATATTTTTATCTGTTCCTTACATGATATTTCAAGACCTTGATATGTCTTAGATCTGTTTCCCCCTATGAAGGAAATTTACTAAAACGTGATAAACAAGTTTTATGTTGGATGAAACAAAAAAGAATAAAACATATAGAATATTGAAAACTTTTATTACAACTATGCATGCAATCTTTGACTACACTTTGATTGGACTTTAAACAAGGAGCCAAGTTATAGAGTGTGTTTCCATTGTTGTACTGGATTCATTTACTTTATCTTGTGATGTCAAACAACATTTTTTTCAATGATCTGCAACAGCATTAGTTATACATTTTCTTTTGAAATTACACCTGAATCTATGAAATGTTTTCTTTTACCAATTTCAGGTTGTAACAGTATTTATCTTGTGTTCCTTCCTCCAAAAATCTGTTCAACTCAGAAGCAGGAATGATAAGACCACTCTCTATATTTTCAGGTTTAATTTGCTCATCTAAGTTTGCCGCTTTGCAAGAATGCTCAAATTTGGATTCGCCTTTTTCAAATGATATTACCATGTAGTAATCACAAGATTTCTTCATTGTTGGAACAGAATATAATCGATGGTAGATATGATTTATATGACCTTTGGAATAAAAGCACTTCCAAAAAAGTTGATTTTGGCTTATAATTGGACTCCAAGTTTCCCCTGTCGAAAGTGAATAAATTATGTACCATCTTGTATATTTTACATTTAAATTAACATTAATAATCCCAGTCTCATGACTACTTTTTAAGTGTTCAAGTAAGTCTTTAACACGCCCACTCCACCCACACAACAATATCTTACACTCAGTTGGTCGATATTCACAGTAGGTCTGATGCTCCTGATCTATGATCACCGAGTCACAACCTTTCTCAGCATAAGGGCAAATCTTAGGAATCAAATCTAGTAATTGATTCAACAAAGTGTTCTGTTGAAGTGCCAGGGAGAAGTCCTCCCTACAAGTTGGACATTTGTCAATCTTTGAAGCACATGGTCTGCATACTCCATGTCCGTTAATGCATTGTCTTAATGTAGAATCCATCTTCCCAAAGCACACTGGACATTCAAGAATTGTTTGTACCCCAAGTGCTATCTGTTTGTATCCATCCTGTAACTCCTCCTGCAAAAATGTAAATGCTAAAGTACTTTACTTTTAGCAGCATTTTCATGTTGAATAGCATACAACCTCTGTTACCGAATTTCCTTATAGGGAAGAAGCTTTTACCTTTAGGTAGCATGGAAATACCTACTACTGGGTTTGATTTACCTTTTTATTTAGATGTAGGCCTACCTAAAGGCAAAAAACACAATTTGTTCAAATTTGTATACACAAAATAATGAGAACACCAATTCTTCTTTTTACACACATTTGGGGTGCACTATGGGGTGGTGAAAGCACAAGAACCCACTTCCTCTTCCACCTTCAAAAGAGAGCTGTCAGAATCATCCTCAGCCTCCCTTTCAATAGAGCTGTATTTTAATCATCCGCTCTCTTAACATTTCCCTGTATATACATTCTGAATATACTGTTTATACAGGGTGTTTCCGTAAAGCGTAGCGGGCGATGCAGATTCAGATTCTACTGCAAAAATAAGTCAAAAATGTAATTTTTTTTTATCTCGGCTTAGCTCAGCCGTAATTTGCCATTTTGTATTTTTAAATAATTTATAACCCAAAAGCCCTTGAAGTTATTTTTATGAAACTTCGTATGATTTTAACGGGCGGTTTGGGAGCTCGAGCCCAGCTAGTACGCGCCTAGTGTTGGACGCGCCTAACTTTAGTCCCCGGACAAGAAACCAGGCTTGGGAGCTCGCGCCTAAGTTGAAATGGTCGTAGATCAAGTATAGTCGCGCCTAAGTTGCAGCGCAGCTAGATGGACAGGGAATCGCGGGGAATTCAGGTTTTGACGTTGGCAACGGCCAATGCAGAGCACGTTACTGTTGACAACAACAAACGATGAACAATTGAAGATAGATACAATTTTATCTTGGTATATCAACGGTGGCTAATTTTGACGGCTATGTTTCATCTCTGGTACTACACCTTATAAATACGTACAGAGCAACATAGGCTTCTGAAAATCAATATGATTTCTTTCAGAGATCAAAAACATTAGGTAGCCTAATCATTTAACAATGATTACCCTGTGTGTGGAACGGTAACATCTGAAACTCGGTTTCATGCAATAAAAAGCCTAAAAATTAAACAGCAATTGCCCTTTATAATTGACGGAAATAAAATAAAAAGTATTTTAAGCAATTGCGGAGGTTATGATAGTGTGAAGCAAATGTATATCTGTTAATACTTACAAAAAAATTGTTGTAAATTTTAAACATGACACTCTTTTGTCTAACTTTCCTATAGTGAAGTAGCTATTACCATAGGTAGCACTTAGTTCCGGGACCGATATACTTTTCCATTTTGATGTCCCTAGAGGCCAAAAACATCCCCTATTCGTTCGTCCCTATTCGTTCAAATGTTTGTATAGTCCATACATTATATACACGTCCATAAACGTGACAAATTGAGTAATTTTTGTCTGATTTCTGATTTTGATAAAATTTGGCATGAAAGTGTAAGGCGCGATAAACCCTAATAAGTTTGCGAACCAGCATGATCAGACCATGGGAACCCGGGGTTTTATGGGATAAAAATAGTTTTTTTTCCCCAATTTTAATCCCTAAAACATAAATCTTTATCTTTAAAATATTTTAAAGAGTATAAAAAACAAATTAGTATCTTAAAATGTTTTGTACGGTTATTGGCTACAGAGACTATTCAAAAAATCGTAAATTTAAAACTCCCATGTGATTCTCATGGAGAATAAGTTAACTGTTGTAGTTTTGTAGTTTATGGATATATTTTGATGAAACTTGGCAACTTTATTTATTTTAAATAAAGCTCTTAATATTTTGGTAAAAAAACACACTTTATTGCCCTCTCTGTAGTATCGTGGTGGAGGAAGGTTGCCGAAACGGCGCGCTTTTTATTCCACATCTCCTATCTACCCGATGTTCCAGTTGTGTTATATACTTCGATGACCTACACCATAGATAAAACATACTCCCTTAGCCTACACGTAGGTAGTATTAGTTACTTGTTAAACCTAAAGCTATTTAAATAAATTTAATTGAAAGTCCTATTAGGTTATTGGATATTCGCTTAGTCTGTAGGTTTTCTGTGGCGGGATTATTGATATACTGTATATATATTTTCTTATACTCCAAATAATCTAGGTACTACATTTTGATGTAACTAGCACTTGTCAATGACACTGAACTGAGCTCAATCACAACGCAATAAAAAGAAAACGATTATGACTGTGAGCTATTTGCAGTTTTTTATGTTTTGTTTATTATCTCTTCACTCTTTCATAGGGGCAGAGTGGGGGGGGGGGGGGGGTATGTATGCGGTTGCTAATTTTTTCCTAGCTAATGAAATATTTATAATTAAGGTACGGGTGCTTATAACCAAACTCTCAGTTGAAATAAATTCTATTCAGGCTCCACATTTTTATTGAAGTTAATAGTAAAAACAAATACCCCCGCCGCAGCAAACCTGCAGACTAAGCGAATTTCCATTTGACTTTACACTTTTTATGGATTTACACTGAAATGTCTACTTAAAAATATAACATTTATTCTTGATTTAAATAGAATTAGTTTAACAAGTACTTAGGTTTGCTGCATCGGGGAGGGTAAAACTGTTTTTTTATGTGAATAGTTTTGTAAGAAATAAAAACATTTTCCAAATTTGATCAAAATATGTTCACAAACAAGCAAACTACAACAGTTTACTTATTCTCCATAAGAATAACATGGGAATTTTAAATTTACAATTTTTTGGAATTTTCTCCGTAACAATTAGGCGCATAATAACGCTTCAATATACTAAGTTATTTGTTTTTTTAAGCTCTACAAAATGGTTTGGAAATAAATTGCTAAATTTTATGTTTTTTGGGTCAAAAATGGGAAAAACCTATTTTTACCCAATAAAACCCCCCGTAAACCCCCGTTCCCATGGTCCGATCATGCTGGATCGCGAACTCGTTCGAATAAACGTATGTTTACACGTTTGTACCAAATTTCATCAAAATCGGATCATTTTTGCTCGAGTTATCGTGCTGACGGACACATATATATATATATATATATATAAATATATAAATATATATATATATATATGAATTTGAACGGATGGTGTTTTTGGCCTCCAGGGACCTCAAAACGAAAAAAAAATCGGTCCCGCGTCCAGGTCTTACCATGAGTACTACGGTAATAGCTTATTCCCTATATGGGAAATTCGCTAAAACAAAATAATATTTCGTTAAATTACTTCCCGCAAGTTTTTTTTTTATATTTTTAACAACAGAAACCTAAAAAAAAAACTTTTATCAAATATACTTTGAGGGTAATGAAATTGTTCGGAATTTAATAACAAATTCTAATATAACATTCTTTTACTTAATGTGTAAACAATTAACTTGCTAATGAGCTAATACCGGCATGATGTCGACTTAGACCTGCCCCCTGGCAGGACTAAAGTTGGGGACTAAACTCACTGATTTTTATGACGAAAACATATCTCTTAGTCCCAAAATTGGTCTCCCAAACCCACCGAGACTATCTCTTAGGCTGGCGCCTAAGTCTACTTGACTCCCAAACCAACAATATTTAGGCGCGAGATTATCCCTGCACAAGTTAGGCGCGCGCCTTACTGATCCCAAGCTCACAAACCCGTTTTCGAGGCGGCAGCCTAAAATACCGGAAATATCCGGATTTAATCGCGGACTAGCGCTAATACCGAGCTCCCAAACCGCCCCGAATAACCAATCTCCGAAAATATCTTTGATCAAGCTCATCGAATTTCAAAATGGCGGCCATTTAAAATCTTTTAAGTCAAATTCCATGATAACTAGATGATAAAAAAATTCGCAAAACTTTATTTAAAGCCCTTTTTATTACAAATTGAATGACACTTTATTTGCAAAAACCTTATAATAAATAAAAACCTTGTGCAAGTTTTATTGGTAATTATCAAAATGGTGGTCATTTTAAAATCACAAAGTTTAATTCCATATAAACTAGTGACAAAATCATATTATCAGATATTAAATTTCAAATTCAACACTGTGAACAAATAAGAGGTAAATGTGGATTAGTTGAATTTCCAACTGCTTTAAAATGAATATCTGTGCCTGCTACGCTTTACTGAAACACCCTGTATGTGTGTGTACATAAACACAATATTGTGTATATAATAATAATACAGTATATACTGTAGCTTTAACTAGATTAACTTTATTGAGCTTTTGAACCAGCAAGATTGAGTAAACAGAACAAAATATTAAGGGAGTTTTCAAATTTTACTCTTAAATGAAAATGCCAAATTTTTGTGTAGAACTTACAAACAGTTACAAAATTATATTGAAGCATTGTTGTACAATTAAAGATTTTGGAAAAATTTCAAATAATCTGTAGATTTGAAATTCTCTTGTTATTTATTATACAAATGTTATTTAAATATGAAATAAATATGACTCAGGCTTATAAAAAAATTCCCCCGCCGCAGCAAACCTGCAGACTATGCGAATTTCCATTTGCCTGATTGGATTTACACGAAATTGTCTCCGTAAAAATATCACATTTATTCCCTATTTAAATAGAATCAGTTTAATACATACTTAGGTTTGCTGCAACAGGGAAGGTAAAAGTGTTTTTTTATGTAAAATGTTAATAGTTAGTAAGAAATAAAAACATTTTCCAAATTTGGGCAAAATATGTTAATAAACAAGCAAACTACAACAGTTTACTTATTCTCCATTATAATAACATGAGAATTTTAAATTTACAATTTTTTGGAATTTTCTCGGTAACCATTAGGCACATTATACACATTATAACGCTTCAATATACTAAATTATTTGTTTTTTTAAGCTCTACCAAATTGTTTGGAAAGAAATTGCAAAATTTTATGTTTTTTGGGTCAAAAATGAGAAAAACCCATTTTTACCCCGTAAAAGCCCCCATAAACCCCCATGGTCCGGTCATGCTGGTTCGCAAACTCGTTCGAATAAACGTAGGTTTACACGTTTGTACCAAATTTCATCAAAATCGGATCATTTTTGCTCGAGTTATCGCGCTAACGGTCACATATATATATATGAATTTGAACGGATGGTGTTTTTGGCCTCTAAGGACCTCAAAACAAAACAAAAATCGGTCCCGGGTCCAGGTCTTACCATGAGTACTACGGTAATAGCTTATTCCCTATATGGGAAATTCGCTAAAAAGATTAAAAATCTAATCAGGCAAATTGAAATTGTTTAGTTTGCAGGTTTGCTGCGAAGGGGGTCAGTGGTGGCGATAGCGGGCCCGCGGTGCAGTGGGGCGCGAGCCTTGACTGGGATTTTTCGGGAAATCTTACCGGGACCCAGACCCGCAACCGGCCCAACCATACATTTTGTATGAAAACTTTGTTAAAACCAGCTAGAACACTAGGACAAGTAGTTAACAACTGCTAAACTGGCTATTTGACCGGTTGATAGAAATTTTCTTTTAACCTAAGTAAAAGAGTTGTCGGCAGTCATGCGGGTTGCATCAACTCTCCTCGTGGCCTGCATGGAGGCGCTATAATGGGGCTGTGTTTAGAATTAATGTGTCCCACAGTGGTTACACCAGAGAGGCTCTTTACTGATACACCTGAAGGAACTTGACCAATTTTTTACAATCAAATCTGAAGGGGTCATTAAGGCTTTGGCTGTGATAGTGGAAGACCATACTAATATTTCTGTGACCAAGTGAGATATTCAAGATTTTGACGCCACTGCAGAAGACGATAATGTAATTTCTTTTTTCGCTCAAATCTTATAAAGATAAAAAAATCTATTTATCAACAAAAACATAGACCTACCGGTACTCAATTTATACTCTATTTGAGCTAGCGATAACACCATGTCGAGTTTTATTTATAATAAATTCCCAATAACACTAACCACCATAGATAACTATGCAACGGTGCATATCAGCATAGTCTCCTCCTCCTACAAGGCCGAGGTGTTAATGTGTGGCAATGTCCCCAATGTCGCACCAGAATGCCTGTTTCCATGGTAAAAACTAATAACTGGAATAACAAGCTTGTAAACACAAACATTGCTCATACACTCCATTATAAATTAGTACAACAGATGTTTCAGTATGCCCGGTCTGTGGCATTGTCACTTTTGTCTCATTGCTGCCTTGTATTAGAGGAGGCTATGATATCAGCTGATTGGCAATGAAGTAAAGAAAATATGGATAATACTTTTAGTTTGAATTACATATATAGCCCAGGAATTTTAGGGATTCAAATGCCATTCGACCTAACAAATTCGAACTACCTAGAAATTTTGCACAGCTGTTAAGTAAGCCATGTTCTTGAAAATGTCAAAAGTCCCCGGAAATCCCTGCTGTGCTTCAGCTGCCATCTTGGAAAATGGCGGCCAATTTTCACTTTTTTGACAATATTTCCCAAACTATTGGTATTAGAGAATTTTTGTAAATACAAAAGTTAAAGAACACCTAAAAATACACATTTTTTATATTACAAGGTTTGCTCTATCTCTAATGGCTATTGATATAAATAATAAAAATAGTTTTAAATTTAAAATTCCCATGTTATTCTTATGAAGGAAAAGAAAATTGTTGCAGTTTGCTTATTTATGGATATATTTTTATCAAACTTGGCAAACTTATTTATTTTATACTAAGCTAATGATATTTAACATAATTACACACTTTATAACCCTTCCAATAGCAGTAAACCTAGTACTTGTTAAATTTAAAGTTATTTAAATAGGGATTCTATCTTTCATTTTTAGGTATTATTTTAATAAAAATCCAGGCAGGCAAATGGAAATTCATTTTTAGACACGATTGTTAATTTTTCCTTATTAGTATTAAAGAGAAATGGAAAATGGCGGCCGATTTTTTAAAATGAATGCTTAATTGTCAACATTATCAAAAATTACCAAGAGCTAAATAATATTTGCTACTGAAAACTGAACAATTGATCTATTTACATTTTATTTACTTGACAAACAGTAAGAAAAATAAACATTTTAATATTTTGATTAAATGTTATATGCCTCCTCATAACGTATTCTTGTTCAATTTCATTATTTAGCTCTTGGAAATTTTTGATAATGTTGACAATTAAGGAGTCATTAAAAAAAATCGGCCACCATTTTCCATTTCTCTTTAATACTAATAAGGAGAAATTATAATCGTGTCTAAAAATGAATTTCCATTTGCCTGCCTGGATTTTTATTAAAATAATACCTAAAAATTAAAGATAGAATCCCTATTTAAATAACTTTAAATTTAACAAGTACTAGGTTTACTGCTATTGGAAGGGTTATAAAGTGTGTAATTATGTTAAATATCATTAGCTTAGTATAAAATAAATAAGTTTGCCAAGTTTGATAAAAGTATATCCATAAATAAACAAACTGCAACAATTTTCTTTTCCTTCATAAGAATAACATGGGAATTTTAAATTTAAAACTATTTTTATTATTTATATCAATAGCCTTTAGAGATAGAGCAAACCTTGTAAAGTAAAAAATGTGTATTTTTAGGTGTTCTTTAACTTTTGTATTTACAAAAATTCTCTAATACCAATAGTTTGGGAAATATTGTCAAAAAAGTGAAAATTGGCCGCCATTTTCCAAGATGGCGGCTGAAGCACAGCAGGGATTTCCGGGGACTTTTGACATTTTCAAGAACATGGCTTACTTAACAGCTGTGCAAAATTTCTAGGTAGTTCGAATTTGTTAGGTCGATTTTCCTAATATTCTTCCACTAATACAAAAGTCCTGTATATATATAATATATAAAGATTGAACCACCGACCCCCCACACCCGCACCCAAGCAAAAAAATGTCATAATAGGGTCGTTGTTAACACAAGTATGAACACAAGAAACATGGACATTAAAATGGTACTTCTAATCGTGTTTGATAAATGAACAAATCCCCTAAAACGGTGTTAGAGGGGTGGATATTGGTTTATCTCCTTTTTGGCCCTCAAAATATAGAAACTCAAAGTTTCTCTCCAAATCATTTTGTATACCTAGCTAAAAAAACCAAATCATTTAATACTCTTGAAGTGTTTTTAAAAGAACGGTTATTGGTAACAGAAAGTTTGCTTGTTTATGGATATATTTTGATCAAACTTGGCAAACTTTTTCCTTATGATAAGCTATTGACAAACTAAAAACACACTTTATTACCTTCTCCATAGCAGCAATCCTAAGGTAATTTTTAAGGAAATATTTTAGTGAAAATTCGATGAAGATGGCAATTTGCTTAGTCTGCAGGTTTGCTGTGGCAAGGATATTTTGAGATTGATACTTGCATAATTCTTAGTCATACTATTGACTATACCATAATAATCCTATTGCTTAATGAGAAAATAAAACTTACCATCTCAGCTATAAGGTGGATGTGAGCAGCCTTCTTAAATACTTCCTTAAAATTAAGAATGTGTATTTTATTAAACCAGTGAAACAATGTGAAAATCTAATCTACACAAGTTTGTTATAATCTTACATGATAACCTTTACATGATTCATCCTAACCAATGACCACCTCACTACTGAGTCCTGAACCATAAATATCTTATCTCAACAAGATCTTATCAATTCTTACAGGGTCAATGTGCATGCATGATAGTGGGTTTGGAAAAGTTTCCTTCTGTAATATATTCAACCGAAAGGCATCTCTGTTTTACTAATAGATTCTCAGAATTTTTTATTTCCCTTAATTTTTTTCACTTTAGTCTTTCAGAATAATTATTATTCAGCATAATTTCAAGAAATAAGACTGACAATCGTAATGCCACAACGTAGGGAATATGATAAACAATGTAAAAATACATTTTTATATGAATCAGGACATTCTTTTATAATAGAACTATAGAGTATCTTTCCTCATGATGCTTTGCAGGTTGGTAATATGTGACTAAAATCTTAACAGTAAGAAATATCCTTTAAACTGCTACAAAAATAGATAGTACCATATTGCCAGTGATTACAGAATTTCTGGTATTTATATAATTGATAGCTACATTACATGATAACTAAACTTTCCAATTGTTGTACAAAATATTATTATAGTATTATATTTTCAATAATTTTTGTAATAGTGTTAAAATGTATTAAATTCTATTTTATAAAGCAAATTGCAAACAATGTAACTTTTACTGCTACCAATTAATTATTTGAATAATTAATAATTATTAATCATTCAAATTATTTGGTAACCAATTAATAAAATAATGTTCATAAGCTAAATATGGTGAATTTTGGAAGCCTGGGTAGATTGGAATTTAAGATTACAGTACTAATAATGGCAGAAACATCTCCTTTCATAATTAGAGTTACATTTGCCAACGTTTTACTGTGATTGGAAGTACATAACTTTTCCTTAATTTCTTTGTCAATAAAACTTTTTTATGTTTAAAACTTTAAGAGCAATAGCTTTTAAACCCATCCGTTTCCCGTGGACCACCCTTTACTTATGGTAGTTTTCCTTTGCTCTGTGCCTTTGAAATAAACATTTTGCTAGTTTTCTCTGCGTTAAAAAATAAACAATTTCTAATGAAATAAGTTTTGATATTTTTATCTGTTCCTTACATGATATTTCAAGACCTTGATATGTTTTAGATGTGTTTCCCCCTATGGGGAATGGGGAAAATTTGCTAAAACGTGATAGACAAGTTTTGAGTTGGATGAAACAAAAGAATAAAACATATAGAATATTGAAACATTTTATTACAACGATGCATGCAGTCTTTGACTACACTTTGATTGGACTAAACAAGGAGCCAAGTTAGAGTGTGTTTCCATTGTTGTACTGGATTCATTTACTTTATCTTGTGATGTCAAACAACATTTTTTTTAATTATCTTTATCATCCTTAATTATACATTTTGCTTTGTCATGACACCTGAATCTATGAAATGTTTTCTTTCACCAATTTCAGGTTGTAATAGTAGGAATCTTGTGTTCCTTCCTCCAAAAATTTGTTCAACTCACAAACAGGAATGATAAGACCACTTTCATTTTCAGGTTCAATTTGATCATCTAAGTTTGCCGCTTTGCAATAATGCTCAAATTTTAAATCACCTCTTTCAAATGATATTACCATGTAGTAATCACAAGATTTCTTAATTGTTGGAACAGAATATAATCGATGGTAGGTATGATTTATATGACCTTTTAAATAAATGCACTTCCAAAAAATTTGATTTTGGCATATAATTGGCGAATAATAAGTTTCCTTTGTCATGAAACAATTTAATACGTATGCTTTTAAATATTTTACATTTAAATTAACATTAATAATCCTAGTCTCATGACTACATTTTAAGTGTTCAAGTAAGTCTTTGACACGCCCATTCCACTTACACAACAAAACTTTACACTCAGTTGGTCGATATTCACAGTAAGTCTGATGCTCCTGACCTATGATCACTGAGTCACAACCTTTCTCAGCATAGGGGCAAAGCTTAGGAATCAAATCTAGTAATTGATTCAACAAAGTGTTCTGTTGAAGTGCCAGGGAGAAGTCCTCCCTACAAGTTGGACATTTGTCAATCTTTGAAGCACATGGTCTGCATACTCCATGTCCGTTAATGCATTGTCTTAATGTAGAATCCATCTTCCCAAAGCACACTGGACATTCAAGAATTGTTTGTACCCCAAGCGCTAACTGTTTATATCGATCCTGTGACTCCTCCTGCAAAAATATAAATGCACAAGTAAGTCACTTTTAGCAGCATTTCATGTTGAATAGCATACAATCATTGTTACCAAATTTCCTTATAGGGAAGAAGCTATTACCTTTAGGTAGCATGGAAATACCTACTACTGGGTTTGATTTACCTTTTTATTGAGATGTAGGCCTACCTAAAGGCAAAAAACACAATTTGTTCAAATTTGTATACACAATATAATGAGAACACCTATTCTCCTTTTTACACACATTTCGGGTGCACTATGGGGTAGTGAAAGCACAGGAACTCACTTCCTCTTCCACCTTCAAAAGATAGCTGTCAGAATCATCCTCAGCCTCTCTTTCAATAGAGCTGTATTTTAAACATCCGCTATCCTAACATTTCCCTGTATATACATTCTCAATATAGGCTACTGTTTATACAGGGTGTTTCAGTAAAGCGTAGTGGGCGATGCAGATTCAGATTCTACATTCAAAAATAAGTCAAAAATGTAAATTATTTTTTATGTCGGCTTAGCTCAGCCGTAATTTGCCATTTTGTATTTTTAAATAATTTATAACTCAAAAGTCCTTAAAGATATTTTTATGAAACTTCTTATGATTTTAAATGTACAGCTATAACCAATCTCTGAAAATATCTTTGATCAGGCTCACCGAATTTCAAAATGGCGGCCATTTAAAATCATTAAAGTCAAATTTCATGAAAACCAGATTATAAAACACAATTTCGCAACACATTATTTAAAGTCCTTTTTATTACAAATTGAATGACACTTTATTTGCAAAAACCTTATAATAAATAAAAACCTTATGCAAGTTTTATTGGTAATTACCAAAATGGTGGTCATTTTAAAATCACAAAGTTTAATTCCATATAAACTAGTGACAAAATCATATTATCAGATATTAAATTTCAAATTCAACACTGTGAACAAATAAGAGGTAAATGTGGATTAGTTGAATTTCCAACTGCTTTAAAATGAATATCTGTGCCTGCTACGCTTTACTGAAACACCCTGTATGTGTGTGTACATAAACACAATATTGTGTATATAATAATAATACAGTATATACTGTAGCTTTAACTAGATTAACTTTATTGAGCTTTTGAACCAGCAAGATTGAGTAAACAGAACAAAATATTAAGGGAGTTTTCAAATTTTACTCTTAAATGAAAATGCCAAATTTTTGTGTAGAACTTACAAACAGTTACAAAATTATATTGAAGCATTGTTGTACAATTAAAGATTATGGAAAAATTTCAAATAATCTGTAAATTTAAAATTCCCTTGTTATTTATTATACAAATGTTATTTAAATAGGAAATAAATATGACCCAGGCTTTAAAAAAAAGATTAAAAATCTAATCAGACAAATTGAAATTGTTTAGCTTGCAGGTTTGCTGCGAAGGGGGTCATTCGTTGCGATTGTGGGCCTGCGGTGCCAGGAGGGGGGCAAGCCTTGACTGGGATTTTTTGGGAAATTTTACCGGGACCCAGATCTGCTACCGGCCAATACATTTTTGCCATACATTTTTTATTACAAAACTTTGTTAAAACCAGCTCGAACACTAGGACAAGTAGTTAACAACTGCTAAACTGGCTACCTGGCCGGTTGATAGAAATTTTCTTTTAACCTAAGTAAAAGAGTTGTCAGGAGTCATGCGGGTTGCATCAAGTCTCCTCGTGGCCTGCATGGAGGCGCTATAATGGGGCTGTGTTAAGAATCAATGTGGCTCACAGTGGTTACACCAGAGAGGCTCTTTAGTGATACACCTGAAGGAACTTGACCAATATTTTACAATCAAATCTGCAGGAGTCATTAACACGTTCGCTACTGCAATAGTACGAAATTTTCCATTCACATGGACCAGCGACGCACATATGCGACGGCTGGTTTCTACCCATAGACTGCCGTCGCATATGCTAGTCACATTAAAATAGACTGCCGAGTGCCGACGCATATTTGCGTCGGGGTTCTAATGTTATTAAAATGCTTATATCTTTGTAGTGGTCTATTTGAAGGCACTGAATTCCCTGCAGTGGTCTACAGAGATGTCTGACGCACAACTGCGTCGCTTGGTCTGTGGATATGATGATTGGTGTCGTCATATAATAGTAGGAAAAACTGGTCTTTACTTTTCTGCATCACTGTATGTATGTATGCAGTATGTATGCTGCATTATCCTATGTAGCTTTTATATTTGTTCAGTTATAAACTGTTCTTGAATAATCTGTTTATTTTTTTACTTACTTTCACCTTAAAACACAAAAAAATGAGCCGTCGCATATATGCGACGTTTAGTCTATTTTAAGAAAACTATGATAATTTTCACTATTGTTTTCGCTGTAGACCGGGCGTCGCAAATATGCGACATTACAAAAGGTTATAAAAAATACAAAAAAACAAGAACAATTTATTTACAAACACTATTGTAGCGTATTACAATGTAAATGATCACTGTTTTACAGGTTTTTCGCCCGTGGTTTGTGTGTACTGTTATCCAAGTAACAGCCGGTCTATGTGTAAGATTGAAATGTATACCTCGGTCTGTGGCAATGACCGCGGCGTCGCATCGTGTTAAGGATTTTGCTGTGATAGTGGAAGACGATAGTAATGTTTCTGTGACCATGTGAGATATTCAAGATTTTTACGCCACTGCAGAAGACGATAATGTCATTTCTTTTTCCGCTCAAATCTTATAAAGATACAAAAAATCTATTTATAAACAAAAAAATAGACCTACCGGTACTCAATTTATACTCTTTTTGAGATAGCGATAACACCATGTCGAGTAACACCATGCCGAGTTTTATTTACAATAAATTCCCAAAAACACTAACCACCATAGACAACTATGCAACGGTGCATATCAGCATAGTCTCCTTTTAATACAAGGTCGAGGCGTTGGTGTGTGGCAATGTCCCCAATGTCGCACCAGAATGCCTGTTGCCATGGTAATAACTGGAATAGCAAACTTGTAAACGCAAACATTGCCCATACACGTTTTAGATTTCGCCAGCGAACTGCAGATGATTGCTTTCCTTCAGAAAACAATCTATTAAAAAATTGGAGTCGAGCAATGCGTAAATGTTGTTTTACTTGATTTCTAAGCTGGCGATATTGGGCCATAGGGACCAGGGGCTTATGGCCCAATATCGCCAGCTTAGAAATCAAGTAAAACAACGTTTACGCAATTCTCGACTCCAATATTTTCATAGGTTGTTTTCTGAAGGAAAGCAATCATCTGCAGTTCGCTGGCAAAATCTAAAACGTCTTGAATTTGGAAAGCAAGTTGACTCTGTCCCATTATCAATGCCTTTAAATGATTTGAACAATTATTTCGTATCAGTCTCATCACATGAAAACAGTCAAATAGTTCAGAACCATTTAACTGAGTTAAAATTACGTCAATTGCCTAATACTATTCCCCAATTTAACTTTAAGCCATCAGTATTGCAGGTTGATGTTTTGAAGGCTATAAGACGGATAACGTCTGATGCCACTGGTTCTGATAGAATCCCAATTTCCTTAATTAAACGTATCTTGTTTGCTCTCCTCCCAACAATAACTTTCATATTCAACACCTCACTGAGATTAGGCATTTTCCCAGAAAATTGGAAGTCTGCGCTTGTCCGTCCCTTGAATAAGATCTCATCCCCATCGCTTCTGCAAGACTACAGACCAATAAGCATTCTTCCTGCTCTCTCTAAAGCCCTAGAAAGAGTTGTCCACTCCCAAGTGTCTGACTTTCTGTCACAAAACAATATTCTTAATATATTTCAGTCAGGTTTCCGTAAATATTTTAGCACAGAAACAGCAATGCTTCATATCACTGATGATATACGATCGGCTATGGATCGTAGCCAATGTACCATTTTGACATTATTTGACTTCAGTAAATCTTTCGACACAGTAAACCATAACATTCTTCTAACCAAACTCCAGCTTATAGGAGTCTCTGACAATTCATTAAAATGGATGAGATCATATCTTCAGGGCCGAAAGCAGTGTGTGTGTCATGACAACTTGACGTCCGACTGGAAACATGTTCCATGTGGAGTTCCTCAGGGCTCAATTCTTGGTCCACTGCTTTTCACAATATACATAAATGACATAACTACAGTTCTACACCACGTAAAGTTTCATTCTTATGCTGACGACTTGCAAATCTACTCTCATTTTAAAGTCAGTCATACGAATGAGACTATAAACTTAATGAATCAAGACATCAACAACATTGCTCACTGGGCAGCAAATAATGGACTAAGACTCTGAAGACTCAATCCTGACAAAACAAAGCCAATCATCATAGGTCACCCACGGTTACTTAGCACACTTGATGTAGACAATTTACCAAAACTTACTGTGAACGGAACCACTTTGACATATCAAGACAAAGTAAAAAGTCTTGGTTTGACATTAAACCGTACATTAGACTGGACTGACGCGGTGGTAAATACTTGTAAAAGAGTATTTGCCGCCATTCACACACTGAAAAAGATGCAACGACTCCTACCGTTTCATATTAAACTCTTACTGGTCAAATCACTCGTATTTCCACACTTCAACTATTGCAACACGGTGATTAATGACATGACTGTGGCTTTGGCAACAAAATTACAACGTGTTCAAAATTACTGCATTAGATTTTTGTTCAATCTTAGACGTGACGATCATGTCACACCATATTATATAAATGAATCAATTTTGAAATTAGATGACATCAGAAAAATCCGAATACTTTCAATTACTCATTCAGCCATTAATCTTGGAACTCCAAATTATCTAGCCAACAAGTTTAAATTTTTGCGTGAAAGAGGCGCAGGGAATACTCGCTCTGGCTCGTCCATGCTGCGTATTCCTCATCACAGGACGACTCTTTATAACAAATCTTTTGTAGTAACTGCATGCCGCCTTTGGAACTCTGTACCTTATCCCATTAAATCCTTAGAAAGCCGATCCCGACTGACGGTGGCGTTGAAAGAATATTACCTTAACCGGATGGCCGTGGCGTGGCGGGATTACATTTATGTAATGTTGTTACACCTATTTGTTTATTTCAATCATTATTGTTTTATTTTGTTAATGTTTATCAGTATTGTTAGTTTTTTAGAGGTTAACTGCAAGAAAGGACCGTGAGGTCCTAAGTTCGCCTCAATAAAGAAGGATTTTCATTTCATTACACTCCATTGAAATTAGTACAACAGATGTTTCATTATGCCCGGTCCATGGCATTGTCACTTTTGTCTCATTGCTGCCTTGTATTGAGGCTATGACATCAGCTGATTGGCAATGAAGTTAAGAAAACAGGTATAGTCCAGTCATTGAGTAGTGGAGGTTCAACAAAATTGATTTAAAAGGTTTTTCAACGGATTTCATTAGTTTAATACCTCCACACAACACAAAAAAAGTCTACCAAAATCTGACTTGGGGAAGTACCTGAATTGTGGTATTTAAATTAAAATAATAATTGCTCCGTGAAAAAAAAAAACAGATAAAAATATTATTGCTATATATAGGGTGTAGTATATCGTTTTTAATGTTTTAAAGGGTGGGGAAACTAAATATGCAACTTAAAATGTGATTTGACGTCATTTGACACCACAAAATGGCCACCAAAAAAATTTCCAAGGAGGAAAAACTAAAATAAAACTCACATTTAGATATAGGGTGCAGTATATCAAATTCAATGTTCACAAGGGTGGCAAAACCAAATATACAACTTAAAATATGATTGTATCTAATTTAAAAGCATAAGATGGAAGTCACCAAAATACGCCCCATGGAGGAAAGTTGAAAAACTTACCTTTAGAAATAAATAACTTCTTGATCATCATTGTACGTTATATTAAATTTACGGAAAGTAAATAAAAGAAACGTCTTTAGAAATAGCCTATCTTTAGAACTAGGTTTTAGTTTTCAATCTTAACTTTTATAAAATACCAGTAAACTAATATGCAACTTAAAATGATATTTTACATTATTAGACGGTAAGACGGGGTACCGGGGCACATGGATTATTTTTACAGAGGATACTATATTAAAATAATGGTATAATAGTGTAGAAATAATTCAATATCAATGAACACACTTTTTAATATAAATACAGCCGACAATTCATACTGCTAATAAAATACTGTTAAAATTGACTGAAGTGTTCAAAAATAGTCCCACACATCTATCATTTGTCACCTTTTTAGAAATTGTTACTCTGAAATAAATTACTCTGTTACTTCAATATTTTCACTCAAATCGTTTGCCCATTTGTGCATGTGACCCCTTTACACTGGCCACATGTCAATTCAGTGAATTCCTAGAGAGCATGGTATTTGTTCATAAAGGATAGTTTTCCTATTCCATAGCGTCTCCTTTTGGTATTTCATCCGCAAAGAGCGTGTATGAAGAGTAGGAGCGTCTAAGGTTAGGACCAAGTACCCTTTTCCCTTTTCAAACGCGTGTTCATTGAATGTGATTTATTAATATTTTAAAATACCATTATTATTCCCTATGTACAAATAATCCATGTGCCCCGGTATCACATCTTACGCCACCGTCTCATGATGTAAAATCTTATTTGAAGTTGCATATTTAGTTTACTGGCATTTGTAAAAGTTAAAATCGCCTTACTACAACATATTTCTAAAGGTAAGTTTTTTTTAACTTTTCCCTCCATGGAGCGTATTTTGGTGATTTCCATCTTATGACCTTACATTTTATACAATCATATTTTAAGTTGCATTTTTGGTTTTGCCACCCTTGTAAACATTTAATTCGATATACTACACCCTATATCTAAAATTAAGTTTTATTTTAGTTTTTCCCCCATGAATCTATTTTAGCGGCCGTTTTGTGGTGTCAAATTACGTCAAATCACATTTTAAGTTGCATATTTAGTTTCCCCACCCTTCAAAACATTAAAAACGATATCCTACACCCTATACATAGCAATAATATTTTTATCTGTTTTTTTTCACGGAGCAATTATTATTTTAATTTAAATACCATAATTCAGGTACTTCCCCAAGTCAGATTTTGGTAGACTTTTTTTTGTGTTGTGTGGAGGTATAAAACTAATGAAATCCGTTGAAAACCCTTTTGAATCAAATTTGTTGAACCTCCGCTATATATTTCTCTTTAATTACCGGACTAGTATAATACTTTTAGTTTGAATTGCATATACAAAAATCCTGTATATATATAAAGATTGAACCACCGACCCCCCACACCCGCACCCAAGCAAAAAAATGTCATAATAGGGTCGTCGTTACACTGGGTATAAACATAAGATACATGGACATTAAAATGGTAAAAATTGTACTTTTAATCTTGTTTGATAAATTAACAAATCCCCTAAAACGGTGTTTGCTTGTTTATGGATATATTTTGATCAAACTTGGCAAATTTTTTCCTTATGATAAGCTATTGACAAACTAAAAACACACTTTATTACCTTCTCCGTAGCAGCAATCCAAAGGTAATTTTTGAGGAAATATTTTAGTGAACATTCAATGAAGATGGCAATTTGCTTAGTCTGCAGGTTTGCTGTGGCAAGGATATTTTGAGATTGATACTTGCATAATTCTTAGTCATACCATTGACTATACCATAACGGTATATAGTCAATGGCTATACCCGTTTTAGACAACTTTTCAATCATCCTATTGCTTAGTGAGAAAATAAAACTTACCATCTCAGCTATAAGGTGGATGTGAGCAGCCTTCTTAAATACTTCCTTAAACTTGTATGTGTATTTCTTTTTTATTCAGTGAAACAATATGAAAATCTAATCTACACTAGTTTGGTCCAACCTTTACATGATTCATCCTAACCAATGACCACCTTACTACTGAGTCCTGAACCATAATTATCTTATCTCAACAAGATCTTATCAATTCTTACAGGGTCAATGTGCATGCATGACTGTGGGTTTGGAAAAGTTTCCTTCTGTAATATATTCAACCAAAAGGTAATCTCTGTTTTACTAATAGATTCTCAGAATTTTTTATTTCCCTTAACTTTTTTTGCACTTTAGTCTTTCAGAATAATTATTATTCAGAATAATTTCAACAAATAATACTGACAACTGTAATGCCACAACGGAGGGAATATGATAAACAATGTAAAAATACATATTTATATGAACCAGTACATTCTTAAAAATAGAACTAGTATCTTTCCTCATGATTTGCAGGTTGGTATGAGACTAAAATCATAAAAAGTAAGAAATCCTTTAAAACTGCTACAAAAATATATAGTACCGAATTACAGAATTTCAGGTATTCATATAATTGATAGCTACATTATATGATAACTAAACATTCCAATAGTTGTACAAAATATTATTTGATATTATATTTTCAATAATTTTTGTGATAGTGTTAAAATGTATTAAATCCTTTTTTATAAACCAAATTGCAAACATCGTAATTTTTACTGTTTACCAATTGGAAATCAATTAATAAAATCATGTTCATAAGCTAAATATGGTAAAATTTGGAAGACTGGGTAGGAGAGCCCAATGGGATACGATTACTATTAATGACAGAAAAATCTCTAGTCATATATAGAGCTATTTGCCAAAGTTTTACTGTGATTTGATTGACAGTTTGGTAATTTGTAGGCTTAAAAGAAAATATTATAGACGTATGTTGATTTTTGTATCAAAACATTTTATATTTTCAATAATAAAAATTTGGATAAATTACGGTTTACGAAAATGCAAAAAAAATTTTTCGTAATTTATACTGTCACTTGTTTTTGTTAGGATGATTCTTTTTCAGAGTTTGTGACAGTTTAGATGAAAAGACATTTAATTTCAACTACTCGATCTTTGTTCCCATTTAAGAATCTTTCTGACTCCTTGTGGACAGACCCCAGCATGATAGAAAAATGTATAGTTCCTTAAAAAAGCTGGTATTTAGATATGCTGGCACCTATGTGCAAAGCTTCTATGCATTAATTGCAATGATTCAAAAAGTAAACTTCCGCTCCCATACTTTTTGAGGATCACATTTACACTGTTTTTTTGATAAGTCAATATATGTAGTACATAATATGGTAAGTGGTGATGATTTTTATTGGACACTGATCATCATCAGACCCAATATGCAAACGAAAAATTTTTTTTAGCGTCACTATTTATAAACTATTACCGGAACTTATAAGTTCCTAACAGGATATTTCACTAAGTTGGGGGGAAATCCACTTGCTTATTTCTTAGTATCAATTTTAGTTTAGCTAGCTTTTAGCGAATTTCCCTATAGGGAAGTAGCTATTACCGTAGGTCTCATGGTAAGACCTAAGCCCGGGACCGATTTCCTTTTTCATTTTGATGCCCCCAGAGGCCAAAAACACCATTCGTTCAAATTTTTATATATCTATATATATATATATATATATATATATATATATATATATGTCCATCCGCACGATAACTTGAGTAATTTTTGTCCGATTTTGATAAAATTTGGTTTGAAGGTGTAAGGCGGGATAAACTTGAATGAGTTCGCGAACCAGCATGATCGGACTATGGGAACGGGGGTTTATGGGGGGTTTTATGGGGTAAAAATAGGTTTTTCCCATTTTTGACCCTAAAAACACAAAAGTTCACAATTTCTTTTTAAACCATTTTGTAGAGCTTAAAAAAACAAATAATTTAGTATATTGAAGCGTTATTGTGCGCCTAATTGTTACGGAGAAAATTCAAAAAAATTGTAATTTTAAAATTCCCATGTTATTCTTATGGAGAATAAGTCAACTGTTGTAGTTTGCTTGTTTATGAACATATTTTGATTGATTTTGGAAAATACTTTTATTTCTTACTAAACTATTAACATTTTATAAAAAAAATCTTTTTTTACCCTCCCTGTTGCAGCAAACCTAAGTACTCGTTAAACTAATTCTATTTAAATAGGAAATAAATGTGCTATTTTTATCTAGGCATTTTAGTGTAAATCCAATCAGGTTAATGGAAATTCGCTTAGTCTGCAGGTTTGCTGCGGCGGGGGTATTTTATATTAACATTTTCCTTTATAAATATACAAATATTCCTAAGAAATACATTTCCTTTCCTACAAACTCTTTCTTACCTCTTAAGCAGATTTTTGGCCACGTGAACAATGCCCCTCTATTCTTTTCTACCCTCGTCATAACTTTTAAACAATAAATTTACAGCAATGGGGATTGTACAATTCAGGCTAATTTCCTATATAAGGAATAAGCTATTACCATAGGTCTCATGGTAAGACCTAAGCCCGGGACCGATTTACTTTTTTCGTTTTGCGCAGTTTTATGTTTTATTACTTTTTAACAAAATATGAATGGTATTTTTAAAAATAAAACATGATATAATTAGTTATAAACTAACATACAAATACTTACTATTTGATTTTTTTCCATTGAGTATTCATTATGTTTTTGTCGTAGCAAATGCATTTTTTGTTAATTTGGCTAAATAAAGGACTTATGACTTGTCGTTTAATTTTGTTATGAGTTAAACTGTGTGCACACTTGCCCGTCCTGTAGCATAGATCTCTCTAACCAAAGAACCGAACAACTCTTGTAACAATGTATAGAACTACTCTTATGAAGAGTTGCTCCATGCACAAAATACAGTAGAACATTGATAACAAGACTCTCATAGGGATTATAAAATAAGACTTATTATCAAGGTTATGTTTGCAATATGTTTTTAGGGGTAAAATAATTTCAAGGGGTTTTGAAAATGACCCTGGTTATCAAGGGTGACTTGTTATCGAGGTTTACTGACAATTGGATATATGCCGAGTGTATTGGTGACTGTGAGGTTTTAGAAATAGTGTAGAAAGTGAAAGAGCTCGTCTTGTCGTAAGAGCGCTGGACTTCAGTCCCCGAGGTACCTGGTTCAAATACCTCCAATCTCCAAAGTATTTTATCAAATTGATAATGCCACAACCTTCAGGCCTAGCCTAAAGTAATTTGAAAACAATCCCGGAGTAGAGCCTTGTCAAAAAATCTCCAATAATCAACAAAAGTTCACTAAACAACTCAAACAATACAAAATACAAAAAAATTCCAACGAACGAAAATACCATCGGTATTTCCATCCTGGATTTCTCGGAAACTAAAAATCCATAGGTAAATTCAGAAGTTCGGTAATAGACTTCTTAAAGTGGCCGATCGAAGAATGGCCTCTGATATAAATACCGTGAAGTTTGACGTAGGAGGTTGTTTAGGGGTTGCATGAGTCATCCAATCTTTACTGGGGCGCGTGCGCTCGCCACCCTCCCCCTCCCCCCTACCCTACGTCACAGATGTACAGGTATTTCGGGCTCCCCCTGTCCGGTAAGTTTATATTCACATCTGTCTTCTATATATTTTTACCATAAATTATAGTATAAGTTTTGAAAGTTCATTTTCAGTAAGTGTGTAATATATTGCGATACAAATATTTTTCACTAGGTGTATGGATAAAAATAATAAATTACAGACCCATCTCTTTAATAATTAATTTGTGTACAATGACAATAATTTAATAATGATTATGTACGACATTTTATTACAAAAAATTGTTTTACACAAACTTGTTTCTTTATTGTGTTAGTAGGACAAATTGTTTAATGGTTGTCGCTGTTATTTTCTAAAACATATGTTTTACCCACGGATATTAGAACAGACACGGTATGGATCATAAACATATACAAATGACGTCACAGGCCCAAATCTAATAGTATAACCGTTTAACATCTGTTTTGGACGGATTGACAGTTCCATGAATAATTTTACGAATATTAGAACTATTCGTGGAATAATGCGAACATCTTCACTTTCGGGCCAGTAACGTCATTTGTTTATGTTAATGATACATACCACTTCTGTTCTAATATCCGTGGGTTTACCGAATAATGAAAAACGTCCACAACAATCCTTTAAACGCACACAAAATTTCCAACTTAAAAAAAGGAAATAACAACAGTGATTTAGATTAAAGGAAAAATCAAAATGTGAATACCAAGTTTTTACTTGCTGTGAAAGTATTTAATCTTTAATACCCCGAATAACATTGCAGAGTATTTACAGTATGTATTTACTTACAGCGTACTTTCTCTTATCCGGACATCGGTTTAACCGCTTGGTAGAAGTGACATCTCTATAACTGGACGTTATCAGCACATCGGTTTAACCGGACTGGATCGGCAGGAAGTACTGAAAAGACTTTTCTCGTTGGAAAGATTTAAGACCAGCGATCACTTGTAAAAATGCTATTAATATTCTCCCAAATTTAAGTGAAATATTTGAGCTTGTTTTTGAGTGTATCCCGTGGCGTACACATAGTCGGGGATGTCGGTTTAACCGGAAAACGGAAATAAAAGGGAGTCTACTGTATACTTAACTGTCAAATTGAACGAATATTTTCTTCTCTTTACATCTAAAATGACGAATGAATTACATAAAATAACATAGCTCATAATTAGCCATTGAACGTATTGCAATTTTCAAATCGCATTAATAATTGGATCGTTTTAATGTCATCAAAGGTCATATGTAAACTTACATGTTTTACAGATTTAAACATGTGTAATCAGAATTGTTTATTTGTACACTAAGGTAACTTTACAAAACACATTTTTTATATTTAGGTACCCCAAGAATTGTTTATACGCAGTAAACTATTTCTAATACGGTAGCGGTAGTCGGTTGATTTATATTGTTTTCTTTTTTAAATATTTTCAAAACGGCAATTTGTAGTTTTAATCAAAAATTCTTAACCGTTGGATAGGTTAAAAGTGGATCTTTAACAGTTTACTCGTTTTAAACAACCATACAATGATTTTCATTTATTCCGTTGCTACAAACAATGGGTTAGGTCATATAATCAATACCACTGTATTGTTATTGTTGTCATTGACAATGTCATGAAATATAGCATTGTACAGGTAAATGGCCGTTACTTAATTATTAAACGCAACCTAAAAAAGTTTTTAAACGGTTGTGCAACAAGTGCCCTTGTTTAGTTACAGTAATTGCTCTTTGTTGAAGTATTGATTCTTCGGACACAGCGACGTGACCGCACACTAAACTTTAAAACAGACAACAATTTTTACTTGTATTGATTTATTTGACATTGTTAATACTAGCTGCTATACCCGTGCTTTGCAACGGGAAGATGTACTGTACCACCTAATCCAACAATAAGTAGTTCACATTTTAAAACAAAAAGCCACAAAATTTATACAAAAAAGTATAACCTACATGCAATTGTCCTACTGTTTACATGACAATATTTAAACAACATTATTTTCATAGCTTACATACTTCAAATCAAAAGCAGAGCCATGGTTGATACAGCAACGATTATCAAATCTTTTTTTATTTCCATTATCATCAATGGCATAGTTTGAGGATAAATAATCAATGACGAAGTGTTAGAAGAAATAAACATACCACATCGTTGAGTAAAATATTATATTCAATTTGTTTGGATCAGCTGTCTGAAATTGTGAAATAAGCATTTGGCTGTTCTGTTTGTTTACATTAAAATGCCAATGTAAAGGTAAACATTGTGCATTTACTCATGCTCCCATGGATACCAATTATTAATATTTACTTTTGAAAACCTCACATGAAATCTTTGAACGTCCAAGGGGCGTAGCCCGAGAGGAACCCAGGGAAGTGAATAGGCCTATGACATTCCTAGATATGTGGACAATCTTTGTGCTTAATTTTGCCTGTATCGGTTTAGTATTTTAGTCGCGACAGCCGGACAGACAGACATCACCTCAATTTTATAATAGTATTGATAAAAATTATATTCAATGTTAATAGCCTTGAATACAACTTTGATATGGATATATATATAATATGGATATAGATACAGTATTATAAAATGAGTTCTGATTCTTAAAAATTGAATTATTTCATCGTGTTAAGAATGTTAAACTTTAAACGTTTACCATTAATCAGATCAAGTTATTTTATCGTCTTAAGACCTCTTTGATAAAAAGTTTTGATGAAAATCTGGAAGAGTTCTTTATTATGTGTTTAACTCCCAAAACATGTCATGAAATTAGTGAAGACCATATCTAAAATCTAGTAAGCTACGTAAGATGTCCGCGTGCTAAACTATGAAACTCAAAAAGAAAGATTGATATCATAAGACATTTTTGGATAGCAAATTGCATAATCAATTAGCTTATCTTGTATTGCTGTAGGGCGTATTTATGGTACCTATTGTGACAAGCTTTTATAGGATTTTTCCAAAGCTACTGATATAAATACGGTTGTTATTATAGTCATGGATGTGGTTTAGATCACGTATATGTGGTTTAGGTTTAGATTATTCATGTGGTTTGAACTGCAATCTACAAAGTTGGTTATGAATGTATAATATACTTACTGCTTTTCTTCTCCTCTCCAGTCATCAAGATTGGAGGAGGCGTCACCTTTTACTTTTTTTCTCATTTTCTTGGTTTCTGATTTTGTTGTTTCTAATTTATGATTCTATCATTTTCTGTTGGGTTCAAATCATGAATAATGTTTGAGATTTAGAATTTGGTATGAATAGCACAATCAAAAATTTACAAGAATAAAACTTCACCGAAATAGACTTGAGAAAATAGCTTTGCGATTAAACGCTGTTGAAAGAAAGAGTGACTCAAATGGAATTTGTACGCAGAATGATTTGGTTAAGATACTAAACATGTGGTTGACTCATTGATCTTGTGTTGATGTATGTACTAACAACTCAGAACTCAAACTCAGAACTCAGACAACTCATCAGTGTATTGAAACTCCAGAAACACTTCCCACAGCTAAACTCTGGAATGTCAAGGCCGTACTGACTTCTGACTCATGTTCTTATCTACTGAATTTTACAGGACTAAAAGGTGAATTCCGCTAAATGTCAAAGCATTCCAGCATGATGGGGTTTCGGCATTCCAAAACACCTGACTACTGCACTTCTATTTATACCGATGACTTCGCTGGCTGAGATTGTAGCATCGCGTGTATTTTTTATTGAATCTGTGTGGTACATTATTTATTAGTCATACTAATAATGGAATATTAGGGGAAGGAGCTGATCTAGTGGTAGAGCTCGGGGCTTCAGAGCCGAAGGTTCGGGGTTCAAATCCCGCCAATCACTAATTAATTTTTTATGAAAGTGATAATGATAATGTGTATGTCGTTCATACTTGGCTAAAAATACCTACAATTGAATGGGCGCCATTGTAGTTGACAATATTAAAGTATTAAGTAGTATTTTAAGCTAAATAGTTTAAGCGTGCTCCGTAGTTTGATCCATTGTTATTGTTATTCAATCAAACCAAATCATATTTATTTGGCACATTAGAGCAATATTATTTAGTATGTATTAGGACATTACTATGGTTTCAGACATCTAGAGTCCATCATCAGGAGTAAAAAAAAAAAACAAAAAAAAATGTCATCCATCCATTTTGGTTGGATCCGTCGATATTAAAGAACGCACATACGAAAAATACGATGAAAGAAAATGTTGAAAACATGTTTTACGATTGACAACGCATTATAGTGGACCTATTATAAACTGCTGTAATCACAAAACATAGCTTTTGATCGTATTTTTATATAAGCCTACACCTAAATATACTATTTTTACTTACTGAAATCCACACACGTCAAACCAAGTTCTAATTTAATTTATGCTGGATCGGTTATGGTTAAAACGAAACATCATTTTTGTTTAGTTCGAGGCAATTGATAAATGGACAATTGATACAGGGTCTGCTAGATCAGCCAATGATTTAAAACAAAATTTATTTTATGTTCATGTTTTGTTCATGGAACTTACAAGTACATAACATATCCAGACAAGCTATGTGATGTCTTCACGTTTACCGCCGTTAATGCAAAGGTTATTTGGTTATTGACCCTTTAACTATGATTGTTACACGAAGGACCATTTTAGAACTCCCACAAACACGAAAATGTAAATATTTTCCGATCGTTTAATCTTCCCCACGGATTTTAGAACAGAAACGGTGTGGATCATAAACATAAATTACGTCACTGGCCCGAAAGTAAACACGTTCGTACATTTAAACGGAACTGTCAACAAACGTCAAAACCACGTTAATGTTATTAGTATATTTGGGCCAGTGACGTAAATTAGTTTATGATCCATGTTTCTGTTCCAATATTCGTGATCTTACTTAATAAATTGCGGAAGTTTGTAAAACGTATACCCCAGTAGTGCAAGATCATCCTGCAATGAGCACTAGTATGACTCACGATGAGCCAAGCTAGGAGTCACGAGTTGTATCGTGAGTCATGTGATATCGCGTGTGACTCGTGGCTCGCACAGATGTCCTAGTTCCTTATTGTTGAACTGTCACAAACAGCTGATCGTGGATAACAATTAAGGACTACCAACTCTTTACATTATTGGAAGTGACGAAATCGTTCGGTCATCCTTCACTGAGAGATACAACTGATAGCACTGAATGAGAATTGAGACACGTTGGCCGCCACTTGGGTTTGGCCGCCGCATGTACTTAGGGTAATATACATTGTACTTAGTACCTTAGGACTGGGAGAATAGGGGATTTTACAGTGTGTCGATTTTCTAGCAGAGTTTCCGTGCCTGTGCTACATTCAGTTGTATTTCTAGCACGGTGTATAATCGCCGACTGCATTGTTTACTTCCAGAGTTTGTCCGCTTCGATTCTCTAAGACGAATCGAAGAATGCTACGAGAAGTGCGAGACTTTATGTATGTTTATGATTGACCCAGGGCACAATTTCTGCATATTCTAACCTGACGTGAGAAGTTTCGAAGTTTCCCATCAAAAACCTCCTTGGACCGTGAGTGTGAAATGTGATACACTTACAAAACATTTTCCCCCTAACTGTACTGGCCTGCAAATCTGCAATTACTAGTGTTCATTTAGTGCAATAATACATGTTTTTACTACTTATATTCTTTGATTTTTTATCAACCTACAAATGCCCCTAACCTAAAAAAATCACATTTTAGGTTAACGATACAGAACTTGAATTGTAAGTCCTCACGACTGTGCTACCAACTTAACAAACTTAAAACTCCGCATTTTCACCAAAAACAACCACAGCTGTATGTCACGGCAAAAACGTAAAATACTCTTAAAGTCAGCTGTTAGACTAATAATTCCAACGCTTAATCTCAGCTACAGATATAATACTAGAGATTTATTTACTGGTGTTAGCGGATGAAATTAGTCATAAAACCAGAAGCCTCATTCACAGGGGAGGGAAGGACTATTAGTCAACCCCTCGAGTGCGCTACACGCGTGTGTTTGGGGGGGGGGAGGGGTGGCACGTGTTTGCTCTCAGCAGGAAAACAGATTTCATTATTTACGGACAGAAGTCACAATTTGGTCGATGAGTCGTCTCTTGAAGATCCCTAAAGAGATAGTCTTGCTTTTTGTTGTATTTTTTATTCAATGTGAAATTTGGGTTTCTGAAGTGTATATGTGACAAAATGTAACAGCTAAACAGGAAAATGTTTGCTGAAACCACGTGTATTAGGAACATTAACGTTTGAAAAGCATATTGTAACTACCCAATAGAACTTATTGGCATAAAGAATCAAAGAGATATTTTGGAACTGAGAGCAAAAGAGAGGTTTGGACGGTTGCCAGATCTCTGCTATTGAATGAAGTATCAGCAACAGCTGATTTACTATCAAACAGCTGTGCACGTGATAGGTTATGACCTTCAAGATATGGAGTGACCTTGACCTCTCCTCTTTCTCTCTCTAATTATATTTCAGTGGTGAATCATGAAAGAGGAGTATTTAATACACATAAGAGTAGAAGGAAAAGAATAAGAAAAAGAATATTTTCTATAACAAGTTGTATTACAATTCAAAATACACTCTTCAAACAAAATAAACTCAAAACACACTTTGAAAACAAAATAAACTCAATATACACTTTGAAAATAAAATAAACTCTTAGAACGCTTAGTTTGGTAAAACATTTGGTATAGTTTCAATGACTAGAAACATTTGCATAATCTATGGCTTGGGAAACATCATGTCGTGCAACAATTGTTGAACTTTGAGCTTGAAGACACTTTGGTCGTACGCAGAAAGTTTCCGCATGTGACATATCGTACTCTTCATGAAGAGTTCGTTCGAGTCAATATCTTCTTGACTCTCTGGCAAGTTTTTATCAGGAGATCTTCCGTTGGATTCTCTACTAGAGATGGCATCTTGACTATTATCTCTACTAGCGTCTTGACTATTTTCCTGAGAGTCCTCAGGTAGGTAGGAATAAGTATCAGGTAACTGTAATTCCTCTTCTTCCAAAGGTTCAGTCTTGATTGCGACTTCCATATCGACAAACTCTGTCGTCTTTGGTTCATTGTCAGGATCATGCTTGACCCTTTTGAGATCAACGTCTGACTCAAAACTCGATTTTGTCTTGGCTGGTTTTTCCTTTTCGATGGACTTTTGGGTGGGTTGGACTATTCCGACTCCTGTATTGGCTTGAACGAATTTCATCACCCCCTGCGGTGATTGGACTAGATTGAGTTGGTTGGGTTGCACGACGCCTATCATGTTGCCTTGGTTTGGTTGGACGACTCTGATGCCGTTGTTGAAGATGAAGCCTCCAGGGAACATGTTGCTGGCTAATGTGAGAGTCCCTCCTGCTTTCACAGTCATCGGACAGTTGCTCTTGTGAGCCAGAGTCAGCCCAGGTCTGACCATGTTGACTGTTGGCTTAGTCAGGACTACGGTTTGAGTAACTGCTGGCTTGGAGGTAGGAGGAGTGGTGCTCTTGTTGGTATCTGCAGCTGGAGGTATGTCACCACTGGAAAATAAACAACTGTGTCATTACAGAACACCAGTAACTAAAGTTCTGGATAAGATATGGCAAACCAAAGGGTTGGGTCTGTGTCATAAGCATGGGATTGTGCACCATTGAATTTACACTAAAGTAGACCTGGAGATCCAATAACAAGAAATTTTCTTAAAGTTACAAGTACAGTTGAGACAATGTGATACTATAGTTTACCTAATTTGCGACCAAATTTCACCACGATTAGAAAAAACTATGAGGTACCCTGAAATCTGATCCTATTCTCAGGTATAAGAAAGCATCAAAACATTACATTATTACACAAACCCAGCGGAAGCTGTGAAAACAATAAAATCCACTCACATAACCACATAATTAAAATAAAATATTTATTTGTGGCAATGTTTTTATTGTTCTACCAGCTTTGGCCGAGTTTGTATACCATTTTTTTAGTAATTTGATACTTTCTCATCTGGGGACGGGATTAGATTTTAGATCTGGAACCGTTCGAGAAAACTTTGGTTTTATTTACCAATTGTAATGGAAACTGTCCATGATCGTCTGTTGAATAAGAGTGCAAATAAATATTTTTAGCCTGTGACAGAACAGCTGTTATGTATTAATTATTATTGTTTGTTTTGTTATTGTTTGTGTTGGTTGAATTTCTTTGAAATAAAAATGACTTTAGTACAAAACTATTCTATGTAATACAACTCTATTACTAGTGGCAGCAGTGAGAATGTTTGATTCATTTGTGATTTTCTGATGAATGTTGGAAGAAATAAAATTTACATCTGGTCCAGTGTCAAGTTTGAAAGAGATTTCTATTCCATTTACAATAAGCTTTTGCGTCCAAGAATTTACGGAATCTACACTATTAATAATTGTTTCTATACTAAAATGAATTTTCTTCATATGCTTTAATGTTTTCTTCATATTCTACCGAATGTAACTTTGCTTCTTAGCAAGCTTTTGAAAAGTGGTTTAATTTGTTACAGTTGGTACACCTATTCCCTCAAGCTGGACAGTTTCTATAACTATGGCTAGTCTTACACTTAAAAAAGGTCTTCTTAATTACATTTTTAGCAGGTCTGAAATCATTATTCTTAGCCATCTTATGAATTTCAAAACTAGGATGATCGCGATAGTTTTGAAAAGAACAACTTTCTCCCATGTTTTTAACCTATTTTTGATTCTCTTCCCTAGCCTTACAATAGTGAATAGCTGTATCAAACTGTAAATCAGAAAGTAGTCACCAATCATACCTTAATCTTTTGACCGCTGCCACCAATAATAAAGTTGTATTACACAGAATAGTTTGATAGTAAAGTCGTTTTATTTTAAAGAAAACCAACATAAACGATAACAAAAAATTATAATTAATACATAACAGCTGTTATATCATAGAAATAATTTTGAGAGTATCAAATTATAAAGCAATGTGGGCTAGTTTGTATTTTAGAATTTTTAGCGACACAGACTCTACTTTGTATTGATATACAACCTTCGTTTCATTAAAGATTTTTAGATTGAATTGAAATTACCGTGATGAAGTTGTTTTAATTCTCATTGTTTGTAGTTAACTGCTCGTTGTAAGGTGTGATACGAAAAAAGTTCATGATTGTATCATTATAATTAATTTTTAGAGAAGCAAAAGAGGTTATAGAGTTCACTTTTAAATCAGAAGATAGCTGGTTGGATATAATATTTTGATGGTTCATGGTTTACTAGAAGTATTTTTCTTTTCTTAGATACCATTGTTATATTACAATATTTTTTTGTAAATATGTTAGTATTATATTTTTTAGAGGTTAATTGTAGGAGAGTCCTAATTTTAATCAAAATGCGTTTTATTTTATTGCCAATTAGTCCATTAATGGTCTTATCAAACATAAGACTTTTTATTGACAAAATCTCTATATTCTGGAGCGGAAATGGATCAAGATGATCCCAATGCATACAAACTAACCTGACATCCCTACTTGTAATTTTCATTTTAGGCAGGTTGCACACTGGTGTCACAGACATCATGTCTTAAGTCACATGTTGTGTCTGATTAAATTGGAAGACATGGATTTTTTTTGTGTTTGACACAGTTATTATACTATTCTGGGTCCGGGTGCCAAAATGGGTTCAGAAAACAAGAAATTTTCTGTTAATTGCCGACGGTGCAGAGTTTTAAATATATTTGAACGTTTGACTTATTCTCTAAAGTAAACATGGAGTTTAGCCAATTTGTTTCAACCCAATAATTGAACCAAAAATCAATGTTTCAAGAATATTTCAGAATGAAACTTAACGCTGTGATCAATCATTGACTCGAAGCGTACTTTGTAGAAGGCTAAATAACCTTATTGCTGGGGAATGCACGCCAGGGAGCATGCTACGCCTATAACATCGTATGACATGTCTCACCAAATACCGAACATCCGGTTCAACACATTTCCTAAACTCAGATGATGTCTCGGACATTTGTCGTAAGCCATCAAAACAACTAATTTGAAAACATGGGTTGGTTCGTATACGATCGCACGCAAGATCTATTAGTTACGATGTTGACAACACCAGTGTGTAACTAAGAGGTAGGAAATAGGTAATATGTCGATTGAAAACTCTGACTTACGCTTCCGAGACGAAAGGTTTGATGAAGCCCATCATGTCGGCCCATGGCCAGCCACTACGACGCTTTACTGTATTGGTCGCCTCAGTCCTCACGTGTCTTCGGTACGTTCCTCTTAGACAGTTCCATTTGTCCCGACATTGTGTGTCTGCAATACAAATATGTTTGTCAATTGAAAATATTGTTAAGATAACTAGCTGTTACCCACGGGCTCCACCCCGTTTACTACATAAGTATTAATAAAACTATTGATTGGTTAAGTTAAGCTGAAATAAACAAAGCAGAATACAGTAATGGTAATACAAACAAATAATAACAGCTGAGGTATTTTTAACATTAGGTAAATGGAAAGTTCCCTTTGGAAAGCAATTACGACCTTATATGGCAATTTATGAAATAATGGATAATTTTGCGCAAGGTTTCTCGTCATGACGAACATTTTAAGTATATGGTTTATGGGGGTGTGACTTGTAGTTTTCTCAAAAGTTCATGGGTACTTTTGGCTTTATATATAGATTATTAGTAGGGTAGTTGACTACATAAAAATTTGATGTTTCAGAGAAACGCTAGGAAATATTTATTTATAAAAAGTGTAAAAATTAAAATAGTGTTAATACTTGCTTTATGGTAATCATTAAAAATTGCTTACAGCTAGTAGTTTCAGCAACAAGTTGGTGCCTTTTTCAGGCTGTACAAGAACATATTATATTGTAGCAATCTTCATCTAAAGATCGCCAATTTAAATTTAAAACAGAGGTCTAGACTCCACTTCTACTGGTTCATGTCTGAACTAATCAGCTGATTTATCCAAGTTAATTTGTCATATGTTTCTGTATTGTTTATGTTTAAATAAGCACTGTTTTGTTTCTTAAAATTTAAATTGACAATCTTCAGTACAGGATGAGTGTAATAGCGATAATAGGTAGGTATAGTCTGAAGATGTCGGAGGTGTAAACAACAACATGAAAAAGTGTAAAACCTAAATAAGCTTGATACATTATTATCACTGGATTTCTCCACACCCTAAAATAAACATTGTTAGTAATTATTTTATTTTTTTAAACATGTTCAAATCTGAAAGTGTTATTTAAATATGACACTGTAATTTATTACCAAAAGGAATTACAATACTCCTAAATCCCCTTGCACACAAAATTAGATAAATCAATCCTCCCTCTTTCAATTTGCAAGTCTTTAAAACACACTAAAAAACATCTGGGGCGTGAGGGAGAGCATGTGCAAAACTTAATGAAGACACAGTAGATCAACTCCTGATTGAGATTTAAAAGAAGAATAACAAAGAAGAATAAAAAAGAAGGATCAAACATTGAAAAATTTAATCTACAAGAAATCTTTGTTAGTTTTGTAACATCTCTTTTCCTTGAAGGAAAAATGCACAAAAGTTAAGAAACGTTTAAGTGGCCTTATACAATTTTTAAAGAAAATCAATTTTTATTTTATGGCCTTACTACAATTTTTTATTACGGAAAGCAATACTAGACACAGGGTGTCACATAGCTTTATTGTATGAACAATTAATTTTACAACAGAGGTATGCAATTTTACCATGAGAGTATATTTTCGGTAACACGACTAAACGTGTCAACTAATTCATGAAGTTACCTCCTACCTGACATTATTATAGAGCCATATCACATTGGATTATTGGATACATGTCAATTTTTTTAATGCAGTAGCCTATTATATTTTAGTAAAATAAAAATGTTTGAACCAGATTCAGTTTTTTATTTTAAATCATTTCAGAAGGGAAGAAGATATTCTATAAAGTTTTTTTGTTGTAGTTGTAAAAATCCTTTTATGTCTTCAATTAATTTTATAGGGGGATACCATAATACACCTTAATCTACACAACCTTAATGCAATATCTTAATGATAAAAAAATTATTTAAAGGAAAAGGTAGACAATAGAAAACATTTATCAAAATAGACTTATTAATCAATATATTATATTAACTTGAAAAATCAAATTAAATTTTTTGTTTATTTGTTTGGGCTAAATTCGTATGTTTAGTATTTGATTCTTAACTCCAGCAATTCAACCATATCACATATAATTCTGTGATATATGTGTTGATATATATTCTACATAAATATCTGTGATCCAACATAATCATCTTAAATAACATGCCATGTCAGCAAAGTCAAATCTGAAATATTCAAGGACGATCGGACGATGCACCAAACAAATCAATGCTGCTGCACAGTAACAAAGCATGTAAACAGCTGTTTGCGCACAACACGAATGACGTAGCTACCACGCTTATCGACTGGGGTAGTTAGGCTGTTCCACCCACCGCACACACCCCCAGCCCCATAGAAACTGTGGCAGTGAAGTCTGCGCTTGTACAAATATAGACAGAACTTCAGATAAAGAAATACGACAGCGACAATAGAGATCTTGTTTGTTCAAATTATGTAACGTTTAAACACGTGAGCAAAGAGAGTGATATCGCAATTTATTTCTCTTTGATAAGCTCGAGATACTAGAGCATTTGCGCTTATCAACATGACAAATGCACGGCCTCCTTGATTTTCACTACGTTGATAAAAGGACGCAATGCATACCGGGTAGATTGGAAGGTTAATAATTTGTTTAGGATCCACAAGTAAAAAATCTTTGGAAATGCAAAATTTTGGCTTAGCTAAGTTAGGTACCTATTGTCACGAAAATACATTTTTTTAGGTTGACGTTTTACTAACAATTACCACTTATGTACCTTACAAGTTTTTCTGCTGCTTCAACTTCAATTTCTCATTAGATTGTCTTAAAATGTTTTTTAAACACAAATATTGATGTTCCTGAGCTAGAAATTGCCACGAAAGCGAATAGGTCGACGTTTTATTGGGCCAATTTACCACTCAATGTACAATAGAGCTGCTGAGCTGCTACTTCTATTTTTAGACACAAGAGCTATCTTCAGTCGTTGCCTAAATGCAGTGGGTTGAAAGCGCAGCTAAACAACCGAGGCTACGTTGCACTTCACCACGTTAATTCCAGTTTTAAATGGTTATTGATAACATCTAATTGTTATCAGTGACTCATAACGCTAACCTAACCTCACCTGTTTTGCCGCCGCCGACCTCCTCCGCCACCGACTTCCACGTGCGCGTCTGGTAGTCGCGCAGCCCGAAGTATTCAGTCCTCGGATTGTAGAGACCATCGTGTTTCTTGATGGCGCAGATAAGTCTTCTGATTTCTGCTGGAAACCACTGGACGTCCCCTGGCAGCGGCGGCATCTTGGCATTATCGTTGTGTTTGTGGCGTAGTGAATGCAGTACCGCGCACGCGTCGTCGCGCGCACCACGCATCGACCCGCAGTGGTACCACCCCACCGCGCCGACAGACCGAAATATCACAGTTGCAGCTGTACCAGCAAAGTTGGCATCCGTGCGCTCTGTTATGAGTTTATCGCTAGCTCGTGAAATGATTGATGGAATATCGTTCACCGCTTCTGCTTTTAGCCTCAGTGTGTTCACAATGCAATTGAACTGTTTTATGAAAAGTAATTCATAATAAATCTAGCTTACCCGATTGAAGCATTCACACTGTACTCTCTTTAAATATCTCTCAATTGAAGTGCACACAGTATAGTTAGTAACGATAGTTAGTGCGTAATTTCAATCTAATGTAGACATGGGTTAAAGAAGAAATAAAAGATGTGTGTTTACATTTTTTAAGATTTATTTTTTTAAATATTAGGTTATAATTTAGTTTACGCAACAATTGAGTTTATACTACTGTATGTACGCGAGTTGCGTACACTACTTTGCCTACGACAGTGTTTTACTGTAACTAAAAAAAACACCACTCATAACTTCTAAGAGAGGTTATGTTTTCGTTTAAAACCTCTCATTGCCACTGACTAATGCAACGATACATTGTACCAAACAATAATTGTACCATTCAACAATTAAATTGGCCTGAACAGCTGATTAGTTGAAGTTCAAATCATTACAGTACAACTTTACTTCTTCTCTCTCAACCCTTGAACCTCATTGGTCCGTTACCCATGTTGTCATTAGTAAAACTATGCTGTTAGTGTTATTAAACAATGCTGTTATGTGAAACCGTTTAATTCTAAGAACTGAACTGAAACGGCTACTTTAAAAAACGGTCGTAGGTAAAGTTATTTTCATATTTACAGCGTATTTACATGTTCAAAGGATCTCTAAACACTATGTTTGATGTGATTACTGTATGTGGTCATTGGTGATTGTTTGTTTTGGGTTTCTTTTACACAGATATAGATGTCATTGAAAGAGCGCACCCTGGAAAACGCCACATACAATCGACCATCTGAAAAAAATGGTTTGGTGTACCTTATTAATAGCATTGAATATTAACACAACACAACTAGCTGCTGTATTGTACCCGTTCTTCGCAACGAGAAGAAAGATCTGTTTCATAATCATTGAAATAGATTTAGAATAAATAATCCACAATAAAGTTTTAGATTGGCGAGTGGCGTACAATATTTTACGCCATAATACCTCTAACCTAACTTGACAGTAAAAATCTGTACAAACATTCCCACCAAATAGAGGACTATACAACTATACAACCACTACCCAACCTCTAAGAGAGGATCCAGAGAGCAGCAAACCCCCGGACTTTTACTTTTCCATGATTTTGCACAAATGCAACTGTTGCTGGTCATATCACAAATTCTTTGTAATTCATTATAGTTATAACTGATATTAAGGTAGTAATAATTGAAAGCTATACCTCCAAACTGATCCCATTTCATGTTTATCAACTGTAATCTCTCCTGCCTTCTGGTAAAGAGGTTTGCTTCATGATTTTCTGGAGTCCTTAAAGCTCGTTGAGAGGCCTGCCTTGCTGCGTCGTCAGCCAGGCGTGCGTTGCGCTGATCAGGCGTCTCAGAAGCTCTTCGAGAGGCCTGCCTTGCTGCGTCGTCAGCCAGGCGTGCGTTGCGCTGATCAGGCGTCTCAGAAGCTCTTCGATAGGCCTGCCTTGCTGCGTCGTCAGCCAGGCGTGCGTTGCGCTGATCAGGCGTTTCAGAAGCTCTTCGATAGGCCTGCCTTGCTGCGTCGTCAGCCAGGCGTGCGTTGCGCTGATCAGGCGTTTCAGAAGCTCTTTGAAAAGCTTGCCTTGCTGCGTCGTCAGCCAGGCGTGCGTTGCGCTGATCAGGCGTCTCAGAAGCTCTTCGAGAGGCCTGCCTTGCTGCGTCGTCAGCCAGGCGTGCGTTGCGCTGATCAGGCGTCTCAGAAGCTCTTCGAGAGGCCTGCCTTGCTGCGTCGTCAGCCAGGCGTGCGTTGCGCTGATCAGCCGTCTCAGAAGCTCTTCGAGAGGCCTGTCTTGCTGCGTCGTCAGCCAGGCGTGCGTTGCGCTGATCAGGCGTCTCAGAAGCTCTTTGAAAGGCTTGCCTTGCTGCGTTTTTAAGTTGACGTAGTCTCCGCTGTTCAGGAGTCTCGACAGCTCGAGCTGCTGCTATACGTCTGGCAGCTGAAGTTTTTAGTGACAAATTTGATTTTCTTCTATAAGGCATTATTTATCCTACAGATTTGTACTAAACTATCACTCATGACCGAACACTAACCCTCAGGCTTATGAATAGCTATAGAACTTCTATAATAACTGTATACTAACAACATCAATCAAAAACAAACAAACACAGCTGTGGAAAATATTTTAAAATACATTTGTAAAGATAACAATTAGTTGTTAACAGCTGATGTGGACAAAGGCACAATTAATTACTACAAATCACGGACGTTAGAAGATAAAGATAATCGTTTTAGAATAAAGTTAAGTTTAGTTTTAGACTCGATAAACCACCAAATAGATGTGTAAAATATCACTTTTAATTTGTTTGGATCAGCTGTCTGAAATTTTTAAAGAAGTATTTTGGAAGATTTGCTTGTGTACATTTAAATCTCAACGCATAGGAAAACATTTTTCATGCGTCCATGGGGACCAATCTATATTTACTTTTGAAACGCTCACAACAAAACTTTGGACATCCACGGGGCGGAGCGGCGGAGCCCGAGAGGAACTCAGGGACGTGAATAGTCCTATGACATGCCTAGGTATGTGGACAACCTTTGGGCTTAATTTGGGCTGTATCGGTTTAGTATTTTAGTCGCGACAGCCGGACAGACAGATATCACCTCAATTTTATAATAGTATAGATAAAAATTATATTCAATGTTAATAGCCCTGAATGCAACTTTGATGGGATATTGCCTCCGAGTCAGTTTGAAAGGCACAGCAGGATCAGGTGTGAGGTTAATGCGAGGTATGACAACAATTTGACAAGAATAAATCAATTTTGCTGTAATAGTGTGGTTACCCAAGTGAGTTACAACCAATTTTGCGCCATTAATTAAGCCCTACGTTTGGATTCCTAATCAACATGATGATGGTGTTCTTTTTAGTATGACTCTGGTGAACGCAATTCATCTGCATCAGCCAAAATAAGCAAGATGTGACAATGAGGAAGGTGGAAGGCCCCGTTTTTAAAACTCAACAACCGCAAAATAGGCAATGACTACGCCAAACACGTGTTTTTTCAAGAGGTCGTCAAAGATTGCTTGTAATTTTATGTAAATAACTCTTGTTACCAGGTCACGTCTATGTTCACCTTTCTCGTATTGCGTTGAGAGGTGATTTCAGGCCATTTTGGATTACACGTGACTGTGACAAAGACATCTGGTTTGCCAAATCGGGCAACCATAGAGTCTTGATAGTTTTAAAGCAAATAGTGGGGGCTGCCAATGTAAGTTGGAAGAACCACAGGAACTGCAGCAACCGCTCCTCTTTGTTGAACATCAGCATGATGGTAGTCCATACAACCTTTCTACGTATCAGCCCGCAACTCTTTTTGATGAGATCTGATAAATACTTAGAACCCTCCACTTGTACATAACTGTCTACAATATATTGCTGGAATAATTTTCCTGAAGCATGCAATATACTGAAACTCCCTCTCACTGCCAAATGATAACAATAATACTGCAACGGGTTTTGGCTACCCGCGAGGCAGTAGCATGAATTGAGACATGCTGCAGACCTGTTGTCCAACCCGAATCACCTTGTGGGTAGCATAACGGATCACAGTGAGGATTTAAACATGAGATCTTGTAAAGTGCACCAGTTGTTTTGGAGTACATGACAAAGTCAACATTACCTGGAGGCGTGCCATAAATTATGACAAAAACAGCAGCAACCTCACTAAAAACTGCAGGTGCATTTGATCTTCCAGGATGGAAGGCATTGGTCGTCGTGAACTGTATTATTAATTCTGGTGCAGAGATGTCTAGATCTTTGAGATATTTGAACAACTGAGCATAAGGGTTGTGCGATAGGCACATTCATTTTCTGCAACAGTTCCTATTCGCTTGATTGTCGATAAGATGCCGCAAGGCAGTGTCAAAATCTTTTTAAAAGCCCAGCGTAAGATGGGGCAACTACTTGAAGAGTTTGTAAACCTGTATGATACATCTGGCCAAGTACTTCTACAAAAATACAAAGAGACCTTCTACCAGAAATGTGAACAGAGCTAACTTGGACCAAAACAACGGCATCGTTAAATTGCCTAGTATTTTCAAGGTAGTTTTTTGTTTCAGCATTGTTTTTCTCTATGAGTGCTTTTCACAAAATTGAATAGGTGGTAAACTAACCTTACCTTCATGGGACATAATTGTTTTATCCGCATTAAACTGTTGGTTTGACGTGACGTTCACATTTAACGGTTGTAAGTTAGACACAGGAGTTGTATTCTCCAGGAGTTGTTGGTGTGCAAGCAGCTTGTGATTTTGCATGCGATTCCGTTGAGCGAGTTCATCTCTTTCAAGGCGTTCTTGGCGTTGCTCTTGACTTTCTCCAGCATATCCCCTTCTGTTAGACCACTCACGGATGAGGGTTGGTGTTCTTCCTCTCCCTGGTGGTCTGCCTCGGCGAGGTCCTATCGCACTTGGTATCATGTGTGGATGAGACCCAAAAGGGAATGTTAAACTTGTGGCCAGGTCAAATGGAATGTTAGTTGAGGTACAGTATTTGAAGTAACATTGAAACCTGTAAAGAAAAGTTGATTGAAGATGGAATTCTTAAATAAACAATGGTTGGGGTCAAAATGAAAGCTATGTGGTAAAGAAATATAAAAACTAAAGAATCCATTCGTTACTTACTTTTGAGTTTGAGACTAAGTAATTGTCCGTCGTCATGGATGTAGCAAAAACAAATCACGGGAAGTAAATATTAGTTTGATTAATTTAAATCACATGTTTCAGCTGATAGAATAAATTAAGTACATTCCAAGTGTAAAATAATATACTCAAGCATGAAGCATAGAATAAATAAACACCAAACACTGGTGGTTTCCAACTTCGAAGAATACCTTAAGAACTTAACTTAAGAACTAACTTAACTTTGTGTGTGAGTTGAACTTTAAGAATAAGTTCAACTTCGTTTGAATTTATTATTTTGGAAGTTGTCAGATTAAATTGTAATGTCACTTTCATAGACGTCATACTGTTTACTCTATGGATGAAAGAGTTTAGAAGAAAAGTAGTTCTCTTTGTCTAAAGTAAACAACAACATTGTTGGTCGTAAAATGTAAGCAATTAAAAAGAAGAAGGTAGCTTACAATTTTTTTAACTTTATAATAATTACTACTGAGTGGTTTTGTCTAGAATTTCAATGGCACCTTCCCTGTGGTGTCATAATTATTTGTGCAAATTTTAAACGTTATTACTCCAATGGTTCTTGAGTTTTCGAGACATTATCACGGTGACAAACGGACAACTAATCTCCGACTCCGCTATACAAAATTGCATAGATTCGTTCTTCTTTCACTCATCTATTACTTGCAAAATGATTCAATGAATCGTTTTTACGAAAATCTGCTGAAAAATGAGTGATTTGTATATTTTTCCGGTGCATTGGGTAAAAAAAAACTTTAAAAACGATACCTCATTTATGAAAATTGATGAAGAAATGAGGAAGTTTTAAGGCATAACGACAAAAGAAATCACTTTAGAAATCATAATACAGTATTAACCGACCAGTGCGAAGCATTCGCACCGATTCCTTCCCAAATCTTATGTTGTTATGAAAAATTAGGCAGTCTGCGTTTTAGTGAATTTCCCTATAGGGAAGTAGCTATTACCGTAGGTGGCACGGTAAGACCTAGGCCCGGGACCGATTTACTTTTTCATTTTGATTTCCATAGAGGCCAAAAACACCATTCGATCAAATTTTTACATATGTACGTGATAACTTGAGTAATCGTTGTCCGATTTTAACAAAATTTAGTTTAAGGGTGTAAGTCTGGATAAACTTGAATTAGTTCACGAACCAGCATGATCGGACCATGGGGTAAAAAAGGGGTTTCTCATGTTTGACCCTCAAAACACCAAATTTCCGGAGAAAATTCAAAAAATTGTAAATTTAAAATGCATGTTATTCTTATGGGGAATATTGTAAATTGTTGTAGTTTGCTTGTTTTTTGGATATGTTTTAATCAAACTTGGCAAATTTATTTATTTTGAACTATGCTATTAATATTTTACTAAAACCCACACTTTATTAGCCTCCCTGTAGCAGACCTAGGTACTCGTTAACCCTAATGTTATATAAATAGATTTGATTGAAAATCAATTAAAACAAATGGAAATTCGCTTAGTCGGCAGGGGGGGGGGGGTATTTGAAATTTCCAGCAACAGTTTAATGTAAACAACAACGACCTAATTTTCGAGTTTCAGCAAAACGTACGAATTCACTCACACTGTTTCAATTCATTCGCAAGAATGAGGACGAGAGTATACAAACATCAAACATCGTTTGTTGTTTAGTATTTCCAGTAAATTGGGTCAGTGGTTGCCGGCGTGTGTGTCGGTTGGCTATACTGTTTACCAACACATGACTCAGCCAGATAACAAGACTACCTGGCTGATAAGGCCTTGGCGAGGCTACGGCGACGCGATCAGTGTGGCAGTGGCCGTGGCAACGAGCAGACGACAGTAGTGAAGTGATCAGCAAGGCTGTTAACATGAAGACGCTCGCTAACACCGTTAGGCTTCACTTCCGCCAAAGGAGGTCCTCACTTCCGGATTGTGAGTAAATTTGGATGATCAGTATAAATTTGACTTGATTATTTCGAGTCTTGTCTTGAATTGTGGAATGAGAGCAGTGTTTCCATCCGCAAGAAAAAAATATCCCTGGGCCAACGTCAAAAAATCCCTAGTTATCCCTAGTCCGTGTTCTAATAATCCCTCCAATTATCCCTCTTCATCAAATCTAGATAACTTATTATTTTTGCAGCAATACCTTACCAATGAATATTATGTATAGCCACCTAAAATATGGTAACTGGTTACCCCATATTATTTATAAAGTAATACTATATAAAAAACATGTTTGTACCATTAAAACCACGGCCATCTTTAACTCCAGGCAGGCTGCGGCCTGGTAGAATTGGCAACGTTGCAAGTACCGGTACCATAGTATTGCATGGAGTATGTTTTATCTATGGCATTGTTTAGCGCAAGACGTCCTATAAGTTAACATGGAAATAAAACATATAATATAGAATCGAAAACCAAAGCAATATAAATTGAAAATCTATTTCTGTACATTCAATGTGGAGTCAACATTTTCATAGCCCAGTAACCAAGCTTTCGTGTTCTTAAAAAAATACATAAATATCATTAGCTTAGCGTTCTCCAAACAAACACCTTTTATAACACTATACTTGCAACGTTGCCACTTCGAAGGCCGCCTCCGGCCTGGAATTGAAGGTAGCCGTGATTAAAAACTGTGTATGTTGTACAAAACAAGATTTATTAACTAAAAAATGAAACAAATAGTTATTTTAAAAATTTTATAAACTAATAACTCAATTTGTATTCATAAGTATTTACAACTGTTTCAAAAATATTATTCAAGTGTCCAAATTTCAAACTTAATTGTCTTTTTCAAACATGGCCACCATGCCTTGGTGAAAAGGTTACACCAAGTTACTTAGGCCTACTAAGCAAAAAACATCACAGAAATCACCGGTAAACAAAATCAAAACGTAAACAAACATTCGACATTGACACAGGGCATAGGGCTACTAAGAAAGAAACAAATTACAGTAATCTAGATCCACGATCCACCATTCCATTCCACCGACCGACTCCAGCCCTTTGCTTGTTTCGTACAGTGTTAGCTGTTACCTTGAGGAGTATCTTTTATCTGTGCTACAATCGATTTGTTACCAAAACCTAGGGAAAAAATAGTATAATCAATGTGTTATTAATACCTTGCAAAATTATCCAAAATACGTCCTTAACGTTGTTGAAATACAGCCATAATGTATTATTTTATCAATATTTCAATTTTATAATGTCAAAGGCCTGAAATCCCTAGAAAATCTAAAAAATCATTCAATTTCGCTGATTATCCCTAGTTATCCCTCAATCCCTTTTCAATCCCTCGAAGGCCCTAAATATCCCTAGAAAGGGATTTTTATCCCTCAAATGGAAACACTGAATGAGAGGTTGGTTCGTGTTGAAACATGACTTGCATGAATAAAGCACTCGATTTAACTTTCTTATCGTTATGATTATTTATACCTACATTTATTGTTTATGTAATTGTTACACAGATCAATAATCAAACAAATTAAAATTCGGTTCCTCTTTTAATGCATTAATTATCAATAAGTACACTCACGATATAACCGGAGATAATTTATTAGTATTAAACCGGTTTTCGTTCTATTTTCGAGTGATAATTAAATAATTCACATATAATATTCTTATTCGTAACAAATTATCGTAGGACGTTGAATTTGGTTTTTAATCCAACATTTAAATGTTTAGCTGGTATTGTTTAAATTATGAAATACACAATTCCAATTCTTAAACTTTTTTAGTTGTTATATTCTGTGTTTTAATTATATTTGTACACTAAGTATGTTAATTTTGACATATTGATTACCATGTTAATAAGATTAATAAAATTGTAATACTTAGCATTCCCTATTATGAATTAATTGGATAAGGGGTGTAAAATTACACATTTACAACAACCGATTTTTAGTCGAATATATAGTTTTATTTTCCGGCATGTGATGTCAAATTCCTAAATTGACATAAAAAAAATAAACGTAACAGAATTCTACCTTAAATGTTAATATTTTAAATAATCTTCATGTTATAACGTGTTAATTACATGGACTTGTTTTGAGTTAATACATTGAAGAAACACTAAAAGCAATTTTCAACTAATAACTTTCTTGTTATTGTATGCTCTAGCATTGAATATAAAATGGCTTCAGTTCATTTTGATTTTACAAAACTCTTAGACAAATCAAATGTATATATTGCATATCTGAATACCGATGGTTTAACAATAGAGGTTCTAGATAATTAAATTTCTAATGTGTTGATAAGGGCTTCGACTTCTCCCTTATCAAATCGACTACTTGTATTAACTTATAGGTTACGTCCTAATAATTCTGCAAATCATATACTTCGTTTTCAACTAGTACAGAGAAGAACAAACATAATATTTAGCAACATAACACACCAATCCAAAAATATTGACACTTTTGTATCAAAAATTAAAATTATCCCAGGAAATTTATTGGAGGAATGTCACCAAAACATTTCTGGCCTAAGTAATGTTTTAGTAGAGGTGGAATCTGAACTATCGAGTTAGTGCATTATTACATACTCTAATTACCACTGGCAATTTGTGGGATTCGAACCTAGTCCAGTACAAACGTTCAGTGCTTTAACTATAGGATCAACCATGTTCGTGTGTAATAAATTAGCTGCCAATTTAAAATAAGATTTGTAAAGTTCATTAAATCATTACATCTTATTTTATACAGAACCACCTAAAAATTTCGGCAAGTTTGTATTATCAATCTTGTTTATGCGTGAAAATGGTCTGAAATCCTAAAAAAACAATTAAATTATTTATTTATTTACATCCTAACGGCATCAGCTGATTCAAACAGAAAACAGCTGATTGTTTAATTCTGATTATTCCAACAAAAGAAATACGACAAAAACAATATAATAGACTAGTATAAACAACAACAGTATAATAATACAACAAAACGTAACAATATAAAATTATGTAACAATTTAAGCAAACAATGTGCCGAAGTATGACTAAATGCAAGCAGTAAAATGTATTAGTATATTATTATCAGGGGTGCCCATCCCCCCCAAAGCTCACGTCGCAGAATCCCCCCCAAATTCGTTGTTTAACCCATGCCGGAAGGTTTGGGGGCTAACCCATAGTTATGTTTATAATTCGGGGAGGGAAGGGGTGCCCCCGACACTTCTTTAAATTTATGGGAATTTAAGCGTTTCAATCAAACTTTTAATCCAATTTAAATGGACGATTTTCCTTTAAAACTATTTGTTAGTTTAGTTTTAATTTAAATGAGTTGGATTTTTGACATGCACACAATTTGAATCAAAATTGGCCATGTAGTTTTTTTTAATCCGATTTTCCATGAGTTAATAGGTTTTAAAAGGGAAAATCACAAAAGTTGCAATAACTTTTGAACCATAATTTTTACGGCGTAGAGGGTTTATACAATTTTTGTCATAGTCAAAGAGTATAACATGCTAATTTTTAATCAAAATCGTTCGGGCCAATTCTGAGAAAATTTTATTCATCCATTATTTTATAGGGTTTTATGGAATATCACTATTAAAAATCCAAAATGAAAAAAAAACATCTGGAGAGACCATGGATTGGTACCTAAAATACCAAATTTCATCAAAATCGGACTCGGGCCACAGGCATGGTCTGTAGCTCTGTACCATGCATACACACATACAGACAGACACACACATCACTTCGAAAACCACTTTTTTGGGATCAGGGTTTTTACATAAACAATTCTTTTACCATTAAATTGTAGGGGAGAAAGTACTTGAAGTTATGTCAAAAAGTTTGAGATATTTTCTAAATTGCCCTTTAATCCACTTCTGAGTTTGGTCCTTTTTCAATAAGTGTAAAATATTCAGTCTCAAAAATATTACTAGGCCTAAACTTAATAGTATATTTCGTGCCTAGGGCCAAAATGAGGTTTTGCTGGTTCGAGGTAGTTTCGAGGACTTAAAACGATCGAGAACTGCAAAACCATTTCAGTCCGTGGTACGAACGCTATTATTCACCACCCCACACTATACCCTATTACCACTAATTCACCTCAATGATAATGCACTGCACACTGATATAGTCAACACAACTACAACTTTAAGGTCATGTGGATAAATAATTCGAGGAATCAGCAAAAATAATAATAAATAGTTGCTAGGCAGCGGTGACAATAAAACAACTCTATTGCAATGCTATGGATACTGATTGTGTATTTAAAGCGGGCAGCTGATTTTGCGGCCCTATGGATGTAAAAACCTGCTCGATCCCCGAATGACGATGACAGCTGGCATGGCCTGCAAAACGTAACTTTCAGCCATCAATTAATGTACCTATATGTAAAACAGTTAAAAACATCATAGTGTGGTAAAATAGTATATTACGTTACTAGTCCTGAATCCCGTGCAAGACGAAGTCGAGTTGTGGTTTTTTTATACGAGTCCGGCCAACACATTTTGGACGAGTGACGTACGATAGTTTACGCCATACTACTAAATCCGTTCAAATCCCTATATTACCACCAACTAAAGGACTAAAAATCACTAGTCATAACCTCTCCAGAGGTTATGTTTTGTTATAACCACTCATTGCCACCCAAATACAGTATAATCAGCTGATTGGTGTCCGGCAAAACTCATTACAGTACAGTAGTACTGTATGAAACCCCATTTGATTAAGGACAAACAGCTGTTTTCTGGACTAAATCCTTGTATGGGAAGTTCGTCAAAATAGTGTAGTGTGGCGTAAAAAAATAATTATATATCTATTCTAAGACTAGTAAAATTTGTTTGAAGCTCTTTCTAGATTCAAGAAAAGACAATCAAATACAATTTAATTAATACAGAATCATGTGTTTCAGTTCTTGAAGTTAACGTAAACATATAGCCTATCAAAAACCTTAATTAAATTGTCACAGTACTGTATGTCAATTTCTTCTAATGAATAAATGACCCAGGCATAATTATTTGGGAGAGCCAAAATATTATTATCACAAGCTTTCATGTTGTTGTTCATGTTGTAAAAATAGCAAAATGATTGTCATTATCATAATACTGGTTTTTTATGAATCAAGAATATATTATAATAAACAAACCTAAAAAACCATCAATAGGTCCTCAAGGCAATGAGAATATTTGAGAATGAGTTCATAATGTAAAGGTAAAAACAAACTCAAATTGCAGATACAATTTAATAAGCAACCATAATCCTTTGACAGCAGTTGGCATGGAGTTGTTCTCACTGTCAAACATGATACAGTCAGAAAGTGGAAATCCACATAAAAGTATCTATACCTATATTTAATAGCAATTATAAAATGATTTATTAATCAAGATAAAATGTCAAACGGGATTTTGATTGCATAATTACCCCAGTAATAAATTAAGGAGGTCGTAAAAATTATCTGATTAATCTTTTATGTGCTTTTAACCAACCACTGGCTTGAATCCCCCCCAAAATCATAAAATCCCCCCCAAATAAAATTCTGATGTCGCATTTTGCGACATCAAACCCCCCTGTGGGCACCCCTGATTATTATAGTAAAGGAGAGATTATATGGAACAGAAAAGCTACAAATGTTAACTAATCCAGTTACGTCAATTGCACTTGTTACAATTGCAGTTATTTTTTTTTATTAGAAAATAAAATACATATTTTGTAGTGAATTTCCCATATAAGCTATTCCCATAATAAGGTATTACCGTAGGTCTCATGGTAAGGACTGGACCCGGGACAGATTTATTTTATCATTTTGATGTCTCCAGAGGCCGAAAATACCATACGTTCAAATTCATATATATCTATATTATGTGTTTGTTACCACGATAACTCGAGCAAACATTACCCGATTTTGATGAAATTTGGTACAAACATGTAAACCTACTTATTTGAACGAGTTTGCGAACCAGCGTGATCGGACCATGGAACGGGGTTTTATGGGGGGATTTACGGGGTAAAATGGGTTTTTTCTAATTTTTGATCCTCAAAACACAAAATCTCCAAATTTCTCTCCAGGTATTGTTAAAGAGCTTAAAAACAAATAATTCAGTATATCAAAGTGTTTTTGTACAGTTATTGGCTGCGGAGAAAATTTAAAAGATTTTAATTTTAAAATTCTCATGTTATCCTTAAGGTGAATATTGTAAAATGTTGTAGTTTGCTTGTTAATGGATATATTTTCATCAAACTTTGCAAATTTATTTATTTTATACTAAGCTATTTATATATAAAAAAACACACTCTTAATTAGTTTCCTTGTAGCAGCAAACCCAGGTACTCGTTAAACCCAATGTTATTTAAATAGATTTGAAAATCAATCAAATGGAAATTCGCTTAGACGGCAGGTATGCTGTGGCGGGGGTATTTTATTTTTAGTACAGATTTGCCCATAAACCCCATCAAATAACAGGAAAATCGGATAAAAAACTGCTTGAACGATATAATTTAGTACGTTGTAGTCATCTTAGCTCTAAAAGGAGCTACTTTCTGCAGTAGAAATTACCGTTCAATAATTATTGCAAATTGTTTGATTTTTACCTTTAAAATAGTTTCTCCCACCATTTACCCATTATAAGGGTGGTTGACAAGCTAATAAAAAAAGAATGTATCAGTTTGCCGATTTATAAACGGTCTTTACAGTTAGCGAATAATTCTGACTTTTGCGCCAGCATTTTACTGAACGCAAAATAACATCTGCATCTGTTTTGCGTCTCATCCCGAACAGGCGTCGGCCTTGATTTCTTCTCAGTTTGTTTATGTTTAATTTTCAACTATTTATTTATTTATTCCAACGGGGATATTTATTTTTATATGTAAGAAACCAATGAAGTATAAAAACTCAGTATGGCTAATTGTAAACATTTGCAAGAAACACTGTATTTAAATAACATTTGTGTGTTGAAAATTTTATTTTAATTATATACTACAGTTCATGTACAAAATAAAAATGTTAATTTAGCTAATTAACGGTGACTATTACAATGCAAGGCAGACGTGAATTTATAACTAGCTGGACTAAGGGAATGACTGAAACAAATCGTTAATTAACTAGAAAATATATACCCATTTATTTTCCATTTGTACAGTTGATTTTTAAATTGCAAACTTTTAGTTTTTACTTCCTGCTCCTAGATTCTTAGGACGACATTAATTATGTATTGATTGTTAAGATGATTGTGAAATTTGTTGGGTCCCTTACTTCATCCTTAATAAGTATTTTAAAAAAACTTTTTTCTCCCTGTCAACGAAAAAACTATCACTGTTGTCCAAGTTTCTTAAATAATTGGATAACATATTAATTGGGATTCCTGGAGTGTTTTTTTCTTATATAGCAAAACAAAAAAGTTTTACTCCTATTGTATGAGTAAAAGTTTTTTGATTGCTTGCATTAATGTTTGCTGTTAGCAGGTTTCAGCCCCCTCACAATTTTGGGGCGTTGTTAATTTTATTGGAATGTTATATAGCCTAAAAAGGTTCTCTATAATATATACCTGAAATTTCATATATGTTGGATCAGAGTAGGTTTGTTAATATTACATTTTCAAATAAGTTAAAAATCCATCAGTATTTAAACCTTCTACATGTATTATAGTTATTTAATCTATCATATGTTTTTTTTTATAATCTCTTACTGTTTTGACCAATTTATTAAATTCAAAATAGAGTTTTAGAATTTTCCTTTTCCTGTCTCTAGGTCTTGACATTTTATGCGTCAAAGTAAACAAACAACAGAAAATAAATAGTGACATTTTTACTTTCATGATCAAGGAACCACAAAAACACTATTTAGAAGTTTGGAAACAAGTCATTCTTCATAATGTTTGATTGCAACTAAATTTATTGCAGGTATGTTTATTTTCAATCATAACAACTTTTAAAAATCTACTAAACACAGCTTTAAATATTTAATATTGTCAATTAAATTAACCTTTGTAAATTTTATGAACGCAGAACTTCATAAGATTGCTTTTCTCGTATAGTCCTTGGAGCCTAGACGTTCTAACTCGTAGAGCAGTTGAAGAACTACAAAGAACATTTATAGTCCCACAGTATACTACATATTTGAATATCACTTTTGTGTTTAAAAAAATATTTTTGGACGATAAATAACTCTTCAGCAATTGTTTGAAATCATCCTAGATGGCAGATTGTCTCCAAGGACTGTTAATGTTAGAAGGTGGTGCATCATTGACCTAGAAAAGATGGATTTCCATCAATTGGTTACAAGCCTAAATTCATGCACAATAGTTAAACATGTATATTTATTGTTTTCTTCGTTGGGCCTAATAAACCTAACAAAAGGCATTTACTTTAACCCCTCCCAGTGTAAATCAAAGCATGTCGAGTTAGGACCCAGAACCTTTATAATGAGGAAGCAACCAATCCAGACTGAGTGGTGACTCATACGAGCCCTGGCAGCGCGCTGTCTAGTAGTTAAGTGTTGACTAGTAGTCATTGGTAGCAATCTACGTACGTTCATTGGGTGTCTAGTAATGTATAGTGAAACCATTGACTATACAGGGTGAATATTCGAAAACTATAAGAGATATCAAAAAAAGTTAAATGGTAAGTGCCTTGGATTTTTTTCTTTAAAAAATTGTAGTCAAGTCAAAAAAATTATTTTAGCCGCCATTTTTCCAATATGGCCGCCAAATTTGATTTTTCTTATGGAACACCCTGTATTTTATGATGTATTCTGGTAGAAAATGTAATTTTAAGACGATTTTATTCTTGTGATTTTTTTCATAAACCTAACCGTTTCAAAGATAATAATGGTTAAAGCTTTGAAATTTCTGCATGAGAAAGAGATTCGATAAAGGCCTAAGCGAACTTGCCAGCTGTTTTATTCGAAAACCATTCAACATTTCACAACTTAGACCATTATTATCTTTGAAACGGTTAGGTTTATGAAAAAAATCACAAGAATAAAATCGTCTTAAAATTACATTTTCTACCAGAATACATCATAAAATGCAGGGTGTTCCATAAGAAAAATCAAATTTGGCGGCCATATTGGAAAAATGGCGGCTAAAATAATTTTTTTGACTTGACTACAATTTTTTATAGAAATAATCCAAGGCACTTAACATTTAACTTTTGTTGATATCTCTTATAGTTTTCGAATAAAACGGCTGGCACACTTATATTAATCACCCTGAATAACATATGGTATATAGTCAATGGTAAAACTGACTTATTGAGTCTTGGCAGCGCGCTGTTTGGTGACTACAGATAAATATTTCCAACTAGACAAGGGTAACTAGACAAGGGTGACTAGACAACCTGATGACGTATACTTTGGATACTGAAGCATACATCCCATCTATATGAACCAGCTGTTGCCAATTTTTTATTCAAAAAAGACTTCTGTGAGGCAGTCCCAGATTTCACTAGCGTATTAGGCTAAATTATTTTTCAACCTTATTTTTTGATACTTTGATAGTTTATGTGACTAAAAAGTTGCAGCTTGCAATAATTGGTCCTATCAATTTAACTTAGCTAAAAGAAGTTGCATATTCGACAGATATCAGTAATTTATATCAGCGGAATCTGTCGGTGGATCACTTTAACTATAGCATGTTGATTTATTCTATGATTCATAATGTGTCCATTTAAAAACTGACGAAAACCTTAACATGGGGATAGAATATCTAATACAATAGTCATGGTGGTGTCTAGATGTATGGTGACTAGAGAGAATATACTTTAATACTTTACTTTTAATACTTTTCAATGAAATGGCAACCATACAAAGTAGGTATTTTAAGCCAAGTATGAATGGAGATGAGTGTAGGATGAGTGGCGCGATATTGTAGTCTTGTTAGTGACAAAGGCCGACTTATTCCTTAGACACAGCTGTTAATTAATAGCCCATACAGCTAATGGCAACTAAGGGACCTACAGTTTATAGTGGAATCCGACTAGGAATATACAGAATTATCAGAGGTAGCATTATTATTGTTTGAGGTAGCCACCTTAAGGAAAATGTGAGAATGCAATATATATATGCTAAATTAGCCACGTTTTGACTCTAGTGAGTTAGTTAGGTCCTTATCTATGTTAGGCTACATGGGTGTCTTAGTACGGTAATTCTTTTCTTAACCGTGTAAATAACTTACACAATATTTCCAACGACTCTCTGACTTGGTTTACGCATAGACCAAAAGAATTAAATATAGACTCTCAGCCGTGCAGTGGTTACCATAGGTTCTGGCGCACACCGCTGGGAGCGCCGTGTAGTTACGTATTGCGTTTCCGTTCTTTCGCGTAGGCGTAGCGGTGCGCAAGAACCTATGGTAACCGCAGCACAGCTGACGGCCTATATTTAATTCTTTTTGTCTATGCACCAACTTACTGATTTGGTTCTCAGGTTGGTCTACTAAAGAAAGTAAGGTTGTAACTGTACAACTACTGTATCGACTTTTAACGTAAACAATGAACTGTTTAGACCAGTGCAAATCAGCTGATTGTTAACATTATGACGTCATCATTCCACATGTTAACTTACTCCGGAAACACTTTGACAAAAACCAATCAAAACACTGCATTCAACTCGGTGACGTCACCAAAACATTATCATAAAGTTTATTCTAAGCATCGTGAGTTAGCTGGTTTGATTATTTCTTATCACCAACACGCTTATGCATTGTAAATGACTAGTTGACTATGTGTGATAAAAATACAACGATTTCACATAGATTATGATCTATTTTGAGCAACTGTAGTAACAGTATTTTAGTGTTTGGACATAATGCAATGATACAACTTATAAATAAGTATGCTACTCAATTATTTACCATCTTTATTTTTGTCCAGTGTTGGTATTCTTGATTAGAAGTATCTTAAAATTCTCGTGGTTGTATATTTTAGTACGAAGATTTTCAAAGCCTCTAACGACTACATGAAAATAATCATATCAAGATAACCACTAATATTCGAACAGAAACGGTATGGGTCATAAACATAAACTAATTACGTCACTGACCCTAAACCGAATACGCCAATACTAACAGCAGTAACAGCTGGTTTCGAAGTTTTTTGACAGTTCCATTTAAATATTAAAACAAGCATGTTTACTTTCGGGCATGTGACGTCATTTGTTTATGTTTATTATCCATACAGTTGCTGTTCGAATATCCGTGGGAATTACTATGAAAATACACATTATAACGTTTAATTACAATGTACTACAGCAGAGTGTATATAAGTATATACAATAGAGATTTTAGTATATGTGTATCGTATATAGTACAACCGCGTCGTGGACTTCCTGGAAGCACGATCAGGAAGGACCTTCGAAGGATGTCGAGTGTGGAAACCTTTCCTGGTCTGAAAAAATGTCACATAGCCATGTGTTGTCAATACACGTTTTATATTTTGACATCCGAACGTTGTAGCGAATTTCCCTATAGGGAAGTAGCTATTACCGTAGGTGGCATGGTAAGACCTAGACCCGGGACCGATATACTTTTTCATTTTGGTGTCCCTAAATGCCAAAAACACTATTCGTTCAAATTTTTATATATGTATATATATAGACTTATATATATATATATATATATATATATATATATTTATATATTTATATATTTATATATTTATATATTTATATATTTATATATTTATATATTTATATATATATATATATACGTCCGTGAACGCGATAACTTGAGTAATTTTTGTCCGATTTTGATGAAATTTGGTTTAAAGGTGTAAAGCGGGATAAACTTGAATGAGTTCGCGAACCAGCACGATCGGACCATGGGAACGGGGCTTTACGGGGGGTTTTATGGGGTAAAAGTTGGTTTTTCTCACTTTTGACCCTCAAAACACAAAATTTCCCGATTTCTCTTTAGACCTTTTTAAAGAGCTTAAAAAAACAAATAATTTAGTATATAAAAGTATTCTTGTTCGATTATTAGTAACGGAGAAAATTTAAAAAATTGTAAATTTAAAATTCCCATGTTATTCTTATGGAGAATATTGTCAAATGTTGTAGTTTGCTTGTTTTTGGGTATATTTTGATCAAACTTGGCAAATTTATTTATTTTGTACTAAGCTATCAATATTTTACTCAAAAACACACTTTATTAGATTCCTTGTAGCAGAAAACCTAGGTACTCGTTAAACCTAATGTTATTAAAATATATTTAACTGAAAATCAATTCAGACAAATGGAAATTCGCTTAGTCGGCAGGTTTGCTGCGGCGGGGGTATTTTATACGGTTTGAGCTTGACAAACTTCTTCATATAGTACAATAATGAGAAAATGTGATTGGAATAAGATGACAAAATTTTGACTATTGAACAACAGTAGTATATTACACTTGAAGATAATGTTCATACATGCCTTTACTGCTTAAAAAATTCCTTATTGAATTATATGTTCCCGCAATAATTTGCATTCATTGATTGTAATAAATAGCCAATTATATTGCGCAATAGTAGTTTAATCAACGATTGCGTTAAGATAGTGTTAACGACACGAGTAGAAAAATTACGGTACTATTACTATTTACTATTTACGCGAGTTGCGTACACTACTTTACCTACGACAGTGTTTTAATTACTAAAAATCACCACTCATTAGAGAGATTATGTTTTCGTTTAACCTGTCATTGCCACTGACAGTGATGCAACGAAACATTTTAAAACATAAATATTTTTAAAACATAAACATGAAATTTTTTACCAAACACTATAAATAGCACGACCCAACAATTAAATTCGCCTGAACAGCTGATTAGTTGAAGTTCGAACAATTACAATTTTACTTCTCTATCAATCCTTGAATCTCGTTGATCCGTTACCCGTGTTGTTAAGGGGATACGCCACTATCTCCAACTTTTTTTTTATTATTTTATTTTTGTCAACCTAGTTAGTATATTTTGTTTATACTAGACTTAGTTAGAAGATTTAGGTACAAAAATATTGAATTTATAACTTATTTACTAAATTTATATGCGTTTTTAGTTTTTTTCACCAAACTTTTTAATAATTCGTTATTGAGAATAACTTTTCAACTACTGATCAGAATGACATATTCTATTTATTTCCTGATTCAGGATGAAATAATGAGTAATTCTGTGTATAATCGTTATGGTAACTAAAAAAACCAAATTTTTAGGACACCTTTTATTCAAAATATAAAAAAGCTGAAAAAAATATTTAAAATTTTTGCGTAAACATAAATATTTGTAGTAAATGTAATGCTATAGGGCTTACTATACACACAATCCTTTATTACTATATAAAGAAGGTCTGGTGAAAATTTGAATACTATAAGTATAGTACTAACGGAGTTATTCAAACTTTTGTACAATAATAACCTAAAAAACACGGTATTGAGATAATCGCAGGTGATGTAACAGGTGGTTGGCAGGAGAAAAATTCCCATAACTACACTAATTTATTATTTTATATTATATATAAAAATAGCAAAGTACTTATTTTGTTTTACATAAATGTACCCTACTTTATACCTTCATAATACATAATTATGATACACAATTAAAAGTGTACATATCAGGAACAAAAAAAAATAGTTCAAAATTTTGTTAAATTGCTGGTTGCGGCGTTTTATATTTTATTTTTTTTATACTAGAAGGAGTTGTCAGATTGGCAAACAATTTTAGCTAAATGTTCACATTTAAATGACCTATCTAAAAATGCAACTTTTGGAAAATGTAAAAAAAATTTAAAATATGGCCTACAGATAGTGGCGTATCCCCTTAAACAAAACTATGCTGTTATGTAAGTAAACAATGCTATTATGTGAAAAATTTCAATTCTAAGAACTGAACTGAAACGGTTACTTAAAAAAACTGTCGTAGGTAAAAATGTTAACCAATTCACGAATATTCATTAGTTCCAATTTCCTTAAATATTCTCTCACAAATTAGATCCCTCCTTAATTTGTTTGACAATAATGTCAAACATGATCAACATGTCCAAACATGGTTTTCATGGTCAGGAATTAAATTTTCTACAAAACGCTCTTAAGCGTTTTTCGGAAATCGCACACCTGTAACTTTAAAAAAATCCCTACTTTTAATACTTGGTAAATGTATATCCAATTTTTTACAATTTTCGCTACAAAAGCTAGAAAGGATTTGAAAGAATTTTTCATGGTCAGGAATTAAATTTTCTACAAAACGCTCTTAAGCGTTTTTCGGAAATCGCACACCTGTAACTTTAAAAAATTCCCTACTTTAAATACTTGGTAAATGTATATCAAATTTTTTACAATTTTCGCTACTTTTCCCAATCTAAGTAAATTCTTCTTGCAAATATTATAATAATATTTTGTATTTACTCTGGTTTACTTAAGGTTTTATCCCCCTATCGTATTTACAACCCCCCCCCAATAATAAAATCCTCCCCCCCCAATGTTATTCTTACAGGTGCATAAGTCTAAATCACGTTTACCCATTTTTAGATTAACTGGATATCTGAAATTTGGCATGATTGTAGTTCTTGCGCCCTTTTCGAAAAGTGACATTTTACAAATATACAGTAACTCACCCCCCCCCCACGAAAATTACAACCCCCCCAATGTTATTCCTACTGGTGCATCGGTCTAAATCAATTTTACCCACTTCTAGATTAGCTAAAGATCTGAAATTTGGCTCAATTGTAGGTCTTGCGCCATGGCCCATTTGTATTTACCCCCGACCAAAAAAGGGGGCCTGGGGGCGGAGCCCCCAGCGAGCCAAAGGCGAGTTTGGCCTATACACACCATCCCTAATTCCCCCAGCTACTGGTGCGACCTACCCCTAGTGTAAACCGGCTATTTAGCCATTATATCCGCTCGGTGAATCGCGGACGTTTACACCCCAGGGGTAAGTGACTCAGGGCTTTGAGTCACTTATGGACCGTCCATATGGACAGTGACTCACCATTACACCATAGGTGATTCAAACCATTCCATCAGTAGTGTGTTACTACTGGAGTGGAGTGGAGTGATAAGTGCAATGACTTGGACATACACTTATGTTGGGATGTTGTTGGCACGCCAGCACGTGCAAAGAGTGCGGCTTTTGAGTAAGTTTGGAAATTCAGTTATTTGTAGGTTAATAATATCAATTATTTTCAATTTTATCAATTATTTAAGATGGAAACGCCACTATGGGCGTATTTTAACCCAAATATGAGTGAAGGATGAGTGTAGGATGTGGCGCGATCTTGTAGTCTTGTTAGTGACTAAGACCGACATGTTCCTTAGACCTAGACACAGCTGTTAATTAATACAGCTAATGGCAACTAAGGGACCTACAGCTTATAGTGGAATCCGAACCACATTTTCCCCTTGTAATTAACGAATTTGTCTAATTATCAGGATAGTACTGCGGATAGTCGTAGTACTCAGTAGTGCGGACGTTAATCCACATCAGGGAGCATCGCATCCACAGTGCATGTCTATAAATATCCACAATTCGTTATCTCTTAATAGTTTGATTACAGTACTTTACGGAACGATTGCGTAAGGATAGTCTTTAAGACACGAGTAGAAAATGTAAGGTACGAGTCTTGGCAAGCGCCTTTAAAATGAGTGTCGTAAAAACTAATTATGTGAGTTGGGTACACTACTTTACCTGCGACCGTAACTTAATTACTATTTTCACTACTCATAACTTCCAAGAGAGATTTTACAAAACTTGTACTGTAAAGTAACAAAACAATACTGTAAAGTGAATCTTTTCAATTTTAAGAAATGAGTTTGGAAAGGCTAGTTTAAACGGTCGCAGGTAAAGTACTAAACATTTAATTGCTCGAAGATGTAACATTCTATTTTACGTTAAAAATATCGTATTGCCTAATTCGAATAATTTACTGTTGTAACTTATTCACTCAACCACTTTACATTTTAAGTACCCCGTGTATCTAGTGCTATCATGACGACACAATACGATTTTAAAAGATAAGTGAACATAACCTAGAAACCCCCATTACAAGCCATGTTGCCACACAACATGACTAGTGACACCTGTTATCACAACAACAATGGTGATAACGTCATCGTGACGTCATTTGGTGCCAGTGGTGCAATGATGACGTAGAGGGTGTAAACACTCAGAAGAGTAAACAATACAAACTAAGATATGGTCAAAATAGACGTTTAACATTGTTAATTCTTGGACATATCTTGAATTGGTAAAGCAGTATATTTGGCCAGTGCCGTTTTATGTTTTATATTGTTTTCTATGGAAAATGGATGTTTATCCCCAATAACCATACAACCTATAGTGGTAGTATATTAACAGGAAAGGGACATAAAACTGAATTCAACACAGGGTATATTAGTCTTTCGTTAAATGAGGAGAGTATATTTTTACATAATGCAAGGTTTCCGGTTAAATTACATTTGTACTTTTCCAAAACGTTCTGATTATTTAAGTAGTGTAAGTACAAATACAAGTACATGAAAGTAACACTCTAATCATGTTCGTTTACTACCATATTTAGTATTAAGTGGTGTAGTATATTTTTAAGTTTATTTGCAATTTTTTGTATTTGTATTAGTTGTTAAGTTAATATCTTATCTATAAATTTTGTTGATTGTTTCAGGCCTAAGAAGAAGTATGTCGCAGGTCATAAGGCCGGAGGCCGAGTCCAGCCAATGGCCTATTTCTCCGCCCCAGCCGCAGCCTAAGAAAAGGGCCTTTACTGAGCTCACGAAAGAATGTAAGCCCACAATTTTAATTATTAATAGGATAAGTTAATTGGTTACATCTAAAAGAGAGTTGGTGCTTTACGTGTCATAAATTATGTTAATTTTAAGTACCATTTACCTAAGAGGGAAACCAGGGTTAGGTATTTTCTGAAACTTGGAAACTGTTTTTTTCAGGAAACGTATAATGTGCCATTTAAAACTAAAAGATAGTCTTATCCGTATTTAAAATTTCCCTTACGTAGATGTTAAAGGATAGCACACCGAGAACCAAGATAGTACTCCCTACTCCCTACTCTTTTAATCTATGATAGTACCCAAAATACCACCCTCAAATGTTCTTTTATTTTATTTCTAAAAGCATCGTTACTGATGAATAAAACACACTTCTAGAAGCTAAATTAATACTTATAATGACTACAACTTTTACAACGGTATCAAATACAGTGGAACCTCGATAACAAGTCGTCCTTGATTTTACAGCCCTTTAATATATTACAGCCATAAACACATGTTATTGCAAACCTCGATAAGGAGTCAACCTTGATAACAAGTGTTCTTTAATAATCCCATGAGAATCTTATTTCGAGGTTATACTATAGATTAAGTGATATAATGTTATTACTTCATCCATGACTGTACTACAATTCCAGTAAACCTCCCATAAGAATTCTTATCGTACGAATTATACTACAATTCATAGGTAAAACGTAACACTTTAGACAGATACTCATTTAACTAAGAGTGCATCATAAATTCTAATCCTGTCGCCGCATTAATCAATTGGTTCAGGATATAAGCGGGAATTGGTTGATGGAAAACAAAGGACATTGTTATGTGTGAGTCACCATGCGACAATTGATTGGTAGTCTAGTGTCGATGACGTCCGGGTCTGAGACTATTACACTCATGTGCTGGGGGAATATGTGTGCCATTGACTGTCATAGTCAATGCTTGTTCTTACGGTGCATTAATTGCGCCCAAGAGGTCCTTAATTGCGCTAAGCCATCAAAGGGTCCCAAAAATGTTTCAGAGTTGCGCCAAGTTCAAACCAAGTAGGGGTGAGTAGCCGGCAGAAGTTGTCTTTGTTTACATGTCATCCTAACCTATCCTAACCTAACTTAACCTAACCTAACCTAACCTAAGCTAACCTAACCTAACCTAACCCAACCTAACCTACTCATACATTCAAAGAGGACCGCAACTTGGTGCAGTTAATGAACGTATTGGGTGGCTCCGTGGAGTAGTTGGTGCAATTCAGGAATACCCGACTACCTGACTCAGGTCAGTGGGCGCAATTAATGCCCGCCCGTTCTTACAGTGTTAAATGCGAGAGTTTTTATTTATTTTTGATCAAGGATTTTTTTATATCTTTTGTAAAGTTCCATTAGTTTTAACAACTAGCCACTCCATTTTATTTATTTTTAGACCCTTTAGTGTAGTGCTGCAATATATTTAATATTGAGATATAAAAAGGAATCCTCTAAACACTTTTGTAATAGTGTAGGCTAATGAAAGGTTATAAAATACAAGTGATGGGATCCTTGAGCATGTTTTAGAATTCAATCGAATGTTCATCTTTCTTGTTTTATCTGTATAGTAAAGTTAAAGATAGTTTTATGTTACACATTTGGGGCTGACAAATTATTTGTTTAAACGTTGAAAGTTGGCAACGTTAATTTATAAGGTTTCATGTAACGGCAGGACTTATCATTTTAGTGAAGGACTGATAAGACTGGACTATCTCTATGCTGATAAAGATAACTTTTGTTGTATACTGACCACAACTGATAGATAAAATAATCAGTTAATCACTGAGGGTAAACTATTTTTGTTGTATGCTTGTTTTTGAATGTATAAGTTAATTCTTCATCATTGAGCGGAGCGAGCGAAGCGAGCGAAGCTCTTATACGTCGACTTTTATGCATTTCGTAATACGCAAACTCCTCCTAGACGGCTGAATCAATCGTTTTCAAATTTTGCATGGTGATAAAGACCATATCGGTGAGTGCCAACATCTATATGGCGTTAAAAAAGTCTCTCAGGAATCCGTAGAAAAATGAAACTGAAAATCACATTTTTTTAACATTAGTCTTATGGGTTGCTAGGTAACCATGTTGGCTGAATTAAATAACAAGTAAAAAGTAAACAAAAGATTTGAAGTTTTAGCATGTGCTCATAATAAGCCAACTACCCACAGTATACTAGGAAATTACAAATACAGTACAAAAGGAAAAACATCACTTGTTAATATTGAGCAAAGATTATACTTAAGATTACTTGATACATTGTAGTCAAGGGTAGCAGTGCGAAGTCTAGGATCTGTTTATGACGAATACATTAAGGTATCTGCAATCCTAAAATGCTATGGGAAGGGAAGGAAACAGGTCCGTGACGTAGGAAGTAGTATAGGCAATCATAAAATGCTATGGGAATAGAGGGAAACAGGTCCGTGACGTAGGAAGTGATGAAGGAAGTAGTAAATGCGAGCAGTCCGGAGTGTGGGGACTGTTTATGACGATAAGATTAGGGTATCTGCAATCCTAAAATGCTATGGGAAGGGAGGAAAACAGGTCCGCAACGTAGGAAGTGGTGAAGGAAGTAGTCAAGGCGAGTAGTCCGGAGTGCGGGAACTTTTTATGACGATTAGAATAAGGTATCTGCAATCTTTAAGTGCAATAGGAAGGGAGGGAAACAGGTCCGCGACGTAGGAAGTGGTCAAGGAAGTAGTCAAGGGGAGCTGTCCGGAGTGTTGGAACTATTATGACGATTAGATAAGGGTATGGGCAATCCAAAAATGCTATGGGAAAGGGAGGGAAACAGGCCCGTGACGTAGGAAGTGGTGAAGGAAGTAGTCAAAGCGAGCTGTCCGGAGTGTTGGAACTGTTTATGACGATAAGATAAGGGTATGGGCAATCCTAAAATGCTATGGGAAGGGACGGAAAGAGGTCCGCGACGTAGGAAGTGGTGAAGGAAGTAGTCAAGGCGAGCTGTCAGGAGTGAGGGAACTGTTTATGGCGATTAGATAAGGGTATGGGCAATCCTAAAATGCTATGGGAAGGGAGGGAAACAGGTCCGTGACGTAAGAAGTGGTGAAGGAAGTAGTCAAAGCGAGCTGTCCGGAGTGTTGGAACTGTTTATGACGATAAGATAAGGGTATGGGCAATCCTAAAATGCTATGGGAAGGGAGGGAAACAGGTCCGTGACGTAAGAAGTGGTGAAGGAAGTAGTCAAGGCGAGCTGTCTGGAGCGTGGGAACTGTTTATGATGATTAGATTAAGGTATTTGCAATCCTAAAATGCTATGGAAAGGGAGGAAAATAGGTCCGCGACGTAGGAAGTGGTGAAGGAAGTAGTCAAGGCGAGCTGTCAGGAGTGAGGGAACTGTTTATGGCGATTAGATTAAGGTATTTGCAATTCTAAAATGCTATGGAAAGGGAGGAAAATAGGTCCGCGACGTAGGAAGTGGTGAAGGAAGTAGTCAAGGTGAGCTGTCCGGAGTGTGGGGACTGTTTATGACGATTAGATTAAGGTATTTGCAATTCTAAAATGCTATGGAAAGGGAGGAAAATAGGTCCGCGACGTAGGAAGTGGTGAAGGAAGTAGTCTAGGCGAGTTGTCTGGATTGTTTGAAATGTTTATGACAATTAGATTATGGTATCAGCAAACCTAAAATGCTACGGGAAGGGAGGAAAACAGGTCCGCGACGTAGGAAGTGGTGAAGGAAGTAGTCAAGGCGAGCTGTCAGGAGTGAGGGAACTGTTTATGTCGATTAGATTAAGGTATTTGCAATTCTAAAATGCTATGGGAAGGGAGGAAAATAGGTCCGCGACGTAGGAAGTGGTGAAGGAAGTAGTCTAGGCGAGTTGTCCGGAGTGTTGGAAATGTTTATGACAATTAGATTAAGGTATCAGCAAACCTAAAATGCTACGGGAAGGGAGGAAAACAGGTCCGCGACGTAGGAAGTGGTGAAGGAAGTAGTCAAGGCGAGCTGTCTGGAGCGTGAGAACTGTTTATGATGATTAGATTAAGGTATTTGCAATCCTAAAATGCTATGGAAAGGGAGGAAAATAGGTCCGCGACGTAGGAAGTGGTGAAGGAAGTAGTCTAGGCGAGTTGTCCGGAGTGTTGGAAATGTTTATGACAATTAGATTAAGGTATCAGCAAACCTAAAATGCTACGGGAAGGGAGGAAAACAGGTCCGCGACGTAGGAAGTGATGAAGGAAGTAGTCAAGGTGAGCTGTCCGGAGTGTGGGGACTGTTTATGACGATTAGATTAAGGTATTTGCAATTCTAAAATGCTATGGAAAGGGAGGAAAATAGGTCCGCGACGTAGGAAGTGGTGGAGGAAGTAGTCTAGGCGAGTTGTCTGGATTGTTTGAAATGTTTATGACAATTAGATTATGGTATCAGCAAACCTAAAATGCTACGGGAAGGGAGGAAAACAGGTCCGCAACGTAGGATGTGATGAAGGAAGTAGTCAAGGTGAGCTGTCCGGAGTGTGGGAACTGTTTATGACGATTAGATTAAGGTATTTGCAATCCTAAAATGCTATGGGAAGGGAGGGAAACAGGTCCGCGACGTAGGAAGTGGTGAAGGAAGTAGTCAAGGCGAGTAGTCCGGAGTGTGGGAACTGTTTATGACGATTAGATTAAGGTATCTGCAATCTTTAAATGCAATGGAATGGAGGGAAACAGATCCATGACGTAGGAAATTGTGTAGGATGTAGATGTGTGGATTTATGTATCTCCAATACTACGGTGCTTTCAGAGTGAACTAATGATTTTCCCCGAGCAAAGCTCGGTCCCCAGGTACTATAATCAAATGACGACACTAGCTTGAGGTTCGTGACGTATGAAGAGGTTAAGGAAGTAGTAAAGGTGAACAGTCTGGAGTATGGAAACTGTTTATGACGATTAGATTAAGGTCTCTATATTCCTAAAATGCTACGGAAAGGGAGGGAAACAGGTCCGCGATGTGGGAAGTGGCGAAGGAAGTAGTAAAGGCGAGCTGTTCGGAGTGTGGGATCTGTTTATGACGATTAGATTCAGGTATCTGCAATCTTAAAATGCTATGGGAAGAGAGGGAAACAGGTCCGCGACGTAGGAACAGGTGAAAGAAGTAGTAAGGTGAGCAGTGTGGAGTGTGGGAACTGGAAACCGTTTGTAGCAGTTTTAATGTATCTGCAATGCTGAAATGCTATGAGAAGGGATGGAAGCATGCCCAAGACATAGGAAATTGTGAAAGAAGTAGTAAAGTCTAGCAGTACGGACAGTGGGGATGTTTGTTGCAATTAGATTAACGTATCTAAAATACTAAAATGCTATGGAAAGCGATGAATACAGGTCCACGACGTAAGTGGTGAAGGAAGTAGTAAAGGCTGGCAGTGCAGAGTGGGGGAACCGTTTGAGCAGATGGATAAATGAATTTGTAATACTTAAATGCTATGAGAAAGGAAGGAAACAGGCCAATGACGTAGTAAATGGTGAAGGAAGTAGTAAGGCTAACAGCGCAGAGTGTGGGAACTGTCTTTGGCAATTACATTAATGTATCTGCAATCCTAAAATGCTATGGGAAGAGAGGGAAACAGGTCCACGACGTAGGGTGTGGTGAAGGAAGTAGTAAAGGTGAGCAGTGTTGAGTTTGGGAATGGATTAATGTATCTGCAATGCTAAAATGCTACGGGAAGAGACTGTAGACTGTAATATGTTAAAATGATTACGAAGCACAAATCGATACATATTTTCGATACATGCAATCGTTTACAATCGAAATTTACAACTGAGTTGACAACAGCTGATTTTTACTCCATAGAGGCTAAACACGATTTTTACTCCCTAAATATTAAAAATGCTACTTTAGACCCGCAGCGCATGCATGAAAAAATACTGTTTTTACTGCAGTAAGACAAAAACAATATAATATGAACCCTTGATGACTCCGCTCAATTTTGTGGATGCCTCTGCGAACGCCACCTAGTTAAGTATGCAACGAATACAATAATTACTATCTGGGTAGCCGAGTGTTTGTTTAGTGCTCGCCTTCAAATCTGAAGGTCGCTGGTTCGATTCCAAGTGACATAAAGGAGTAAAAAGTAATTACAAAATGTTGGTACATGATCACTTGACCTACTGAATATAACTACAGAACAAAGTTTAGAAAGTTCATAAATACTGTAATTCGTCACTTATATTTTTTTGTTTCGTCACTAGCAGAACAGTTTAGATGTAAACATTAAACAATCCTAGGCACATTACCTGGCTGGTTTCATGTTTATAACGAATCTAGCTTTTACATAGTAGTGTTTGTTTACTCTATGTATTTGCGTGGATCTTCTTACTCTATGACATTCGTTGCTACCGTTTGACCAGTAAACATTAAAACACGTAAAGGACATATTCCCTAGCTAGTTTCCTGTTTATAACGCATATTACTTTTACATAGTGTTTGTTTACTCTATGCATGTGCGCGGATCTCCTTACTCTATGGCAGGTGTTACTCACTGTCGTCTGACCAAAACAGTAAACATTAAAACACGTGAAGAACATATTCCCTCGCTAGTTACCTGTTTATAAAGAATTTGACTTTTACATAGTGTTTGTTTACTCTATGCATGTGCTCGGATCTCCTTACTCTGTGGCAGGTGTTACTCACTCGTCTGACCGAAACAGCAAACATTACAACACGAGAAGGACATATTCTCTCACTTACCTGTTTATAAGGAATTTGACTTTTACATAGTGTTTGTTTACTCTATGCATGTGCTCGGATCTCCTTACTCTGTGGCAGGTGTTACTCACTGTCGTCTGACCTAAACAGGCGTCGACCTCAGAGTGGCCTTGTCTGAGTCAGACTCTCGTTCCCCTTCGACTCTTCCTGGCTGGCTTCCCCTCCCTTCCCCTTCCTGTAAAAACTTACAACCATAGTAAAAACCAATGTTGTATGGTGAAAGAGGAAGGTAACTTGTGTACGTCTGGTTAAGATTCAGGTACAATGATGTTGGGTTATGAATTAACCGTATTATAGTATTCATACATTTCATGTATATCAAACCCATACTCTGATGAATGTTTATCTTTTGATTTTCGTATGTTGTAGCACCTTCAATATTTTGAAGCATTTTCTATTCGTACTGTAATGAAATAGTCCAAACCTCTTATCTTGCGTTGACATTTTGTACGATAGCCAGATTATAAATTATTTTATTGATAAAGAACAAATAATGGTGGGTCCAGAAACTAGCACACTTGGAATCACACCAACAAACTATAGATTTGAAGGCGAGTACCCTGGTAGTTGTAAATAAGTATAAATGGGTAAAAATAAATAAATTTAATTAAAATTAAACTAAATCCAAGGTAATGCCGAAATAATAAACTCTTTATACATGTAATTATGTTACGGTGAAGAAATTTACTAAAGGTTTATACCTTGTAGAACTTATTTTCAAGTAGAAAACACTTCACACTATTTCATTATTTACAGTAATGTATTGCAAGTAATGCTCAAAAGTAAAGCGAACTGTTTATTAAATTGGAAAGAAAATCACTTTGAAATATACTATAACGTCATACAACGTCTAGAATCTAGATATTTAATCAATGAAGACTATAAGATTGACAATTTTAGATCAACGCTGTTTTTGAACGTAGAAACAAACGTTATGTGTAGCTACTCGAAAGCCCCAAATGACCTTCCTTTTGCAAAGCTCGTCCCCTTGACCAGTCTCAGCCAAGTCGTCCTCTGTGTTGATAGGTCCAGATATCATCCACTCCCACACAACCAGAAATAGACAACCAGAATTTGTGTCAACCATGGCTAAATTCGGATATGGTTGAGATAAGTACAAGGTTTACGATGAGTTGGTACGATACTAGTTGAAACAGGTCCAATAAGCTAAAACAGTAGATAAACTTATTCAAAGAGTAGTTAAGATAAATAATTTTAAATACACTCTGTTATAAGATTAAAAATTGACCAGCTTTGTTATACAGCAGAAATTTCTGCATCGGTTTCAAAATGCTTAAACGATTTGATCGATAACCGGTTTTTATGGGGTTAAATTTTGCATATTGTTTCCAAACAATTTTGTAGAGCTGTTGCGGAGAAATTTTAAAATAGCTGTACATGTCAAATGTTCATTTTACTCTTCCGGAGTGTAAGTCAAGCAACCTCTTGTAGTTTTCTTCTTTATGGAAATATTTGGTTCAAATTCGGAAATTCTTTTATTTGCTTCTAAGCTAACATTTCAATGACAAACACACTTAATTACCTTCCCTTTTGCAGCAAACCTAAGTATCCCATAAACTTCCCTTAACACAGGTTTTGGTGCTGCGGGGGTATTTTATATGGTCACCATTGCACCAACAATAGATTCGATTACTCCGAAGTGGAGTATTAATCACGTAGATAAATTTTTTTATCTTATGATCTTTTAGAAAATACTTTAAACCCAATTCATTACTACTGTAGAGTCTAGTTCCAGGTAATAATTAAGTAAAACTCTAGTACTTTGGCACTGTACCGACCACACCGATAAATTGACTTGCAAATAAGATTTTAATTAGTTTAAACAACAAAATCTTCCTAACCTAAAACATAATCCACCCTTAGGTTAGGTTAGGTTAGATGTGGTTGATATAGTAATACCAAAGTACCAAACTCGATGTAATAAACATATTTGACATTTCATCTATTAACACCAACAACAACAAAACTACAATGCTTACCCGTTACAATTCACCATTGTGTGTAGTTTTGTGTTTGTTTTTATCTCGAAGCTCCCTAGACTAACCGAGACATTTCTGTAGACACAGTTGTCCCCCGTTTATTTCTGTGTTTCGTCACCCCACACTTGTCTAGTTTCCGCCCTTGTTATTTACATAGCCTTGGTGATGCGTGGGTTGGCTATTTATAGACCGTCGTCACCACCGTTTATATTTGCGGCCACCAAGATCAAATTTGGCATTAGAGTTAACCAGAGTGTCAAGGGTTAATTGCTTTACGTTGATGGGGTGGAAAATTAATCTTTACTAAATTAGAAAATTAACACGTAAGATGGTTGGGAAAATTGAGAGAGGTTGGGGAATTGACAATTAATAACCAATCTACCAGATGACTCATACTTTCTGTTGTATTGTTTTTTTTAAGGAACAGAGCTATGTTCTACAGGGCGTTCAAGAAGTGGGTACATAATGTAGTGATTTCGTTGGTAAAAATAAGATAAATACTTATTCAAACTATTTCGTTTAGCGTTTATTTTTCTGTGTAGGTTTTTTTACAAAAGTCAAAAAACATTTACGAATCGCCACCAAATGAGCTACGTGGTTGAAATTCAGTTGATTTTAAAATATTATTAGCCGCTATATTTGTTAAAAATGTGAATACACACTCTTAATCCGTTTCGGAATGGCTATTTGAAATCTTTTATGCAAAATTCCATGAAATCTGTCAATTTTACTTATTAATTATTGGATATATAAAATTAAGTATATTTTATGGAGATTTCGACTATGTCTTATTAAGCTTAGTTTGGAGGAATAACCACTGAGAAATTCATTAATTTCTTGCTATACCTACAGTTTTCTTCATTTCAACAATATTAACGCAGATGGTGGCCAATAATATTAACATTTTACAAGAAACTTAACGCTGTAAGTAGTGG